>NC_057745.1:35712722-35714383 GCF_004010195.1 Chiloscyllium plagiosum
AACTTGAAAGGGTTCAGAAAAGATTTACAAGGATGTTGCCAGGGTTGGAGGATCTGAGCTACAGGCAGAGGCTGAACAGGCTGGGGCTGTTTTCCCTGGAGTGTCGGAGGCTGCGGGGTGACCTTATAGAGGTTTACAAAATTATGAGGGGCATGGATAGGATAAATAGACAAAGTCTTTTCCCTGGGGTCGGGGGGTCCTGAACTAGAGGGCATAGGTTTAGGGTGAGAGGGGAAAGATATAAAACGGACCTAAGGGGCATCTTTTTCACTCGGAGGGTGGTACGTGTATGGAATGAGCTGCCAGAGGATGTGGTGGAGGCTGGTACAATTGCAACATTTAAGAGGTATTTGGATGGGTATATGAATAGGAAGGGTTTGGAGGGATATGGGCCGGGTGCTGGCAGGTGGGACTAAATGGGGTCGGGATATCTGATCGGCATGGACAGATTGGACCGAAGGGTCTGATTCCATGCTGTACATCTCTATGACTCTATGACTCTAATAAGAAAAAGAGCAAAGATCAGAGACACCAGGTAGCAGTGTAGAAGAACTGACGTGTGCTGGGGCGGAGATCAGTATTGGTTGCTTGCTTAGGCTCTGAGTGGCTGGGAACATCACAAAGAATAAAACAGATGATAAAGAAGAGAATTAAACCTGGGGACTTTGCTTAATGTACATAGAGGGAAACTCTTTCACTATTGAACAAATGGTAAGCAAGAGATGGAAACCAAGAATTCTCATGAAGCACCAAATAGAAGGAAGGTTTTTGAGCTGAGTACTTTCAGTTCATGATTGGTTTCACCGTATCATTGATTTAGAGAGAAGAGATGGGATCAATGAGGAAAAAGAGACATTTAAAAAGATCGGTTTGTAAGTGTGAAGTCCAAGTACAAACCAGGATTGACTAAGGTTCTAAGTGCAGCGTTACCACCTTCACAGGAAACCCAAATGAAGATTAGAGTCTATGTAGATAGCAATCAAACTTTCAGGGATATCTCCTGATGTTGGCAAACCTCCAATCTCTCATTGGAAAAAAGAAGGTTCGCTCACTGGTTTATGTTTTGTTTAATATGTTCATAAAGAATTGTTTCCAGAGCAGGGTAAATAAAGTGGAAACAGTAGATGTAATATATTTGGATTTTCAAAGGCATTTGATGTATACTGCACATAACTACATAAGGTAAGTGTGGGAATAGTTTATCAGCATGAATAGAGGATTGACTAACTAATAGAAAGCAAAGAGTTGGGGTAAAGGGGGCATTTTTAGAGTAGCAACCTGTAAGTAGTGGAATGTTACAGAGATTAGAACTGGGTCCACAATTACTTACAATATATATGAATGACTTGAATGATTGAAATACTATCGCCATGTTTGCAAACGGTACAACAATAAGTGAGAAGGGAGGATGACATACAATCAGCACACTGTGTTTTTTGAGCCACCACACACTACAGCACAGACGAACTTCGAAAAACAGAGGAGAACCACCTATACGATGTATTCAAGAAGAACGGATACTCAAAAAACACAGTGCGCAGATTCCTCAAGAACAAACCATGACAAGCAGACCAAACACAGCCAGAAACCCTAACCACCTTACCATACATCAAAGAAGTTTCAGAAATGGCAGCCAGACTACTGAGACACCTCGGAATCCT
>NC_057745.1:35714518-35772816 GCF_004010195.1 Chiloscyllium plagiosum
CGAACTCCAGCTAGTCACAAAAAGACACGACCCCCTCTCCCTCATAGTCCTACACACGGATGAAAAAAACCACCATTTCGACTGGGACAACACATCTATCCTGGGACAGGCTAAGCAAAGGCATGCCAGAGAATTCCTAGAGGCCTGGCACTCCAACCACACCGCTATAAACAAACACATAGATCTAGATGCCATCTATCAATCCTTCAGAAAATGAACAGGAAATGACATCACCACAAACCCCAGGAACACCATCCAGGACAAACATATAAATAGAAAGCAGGAGACAACAGCTTCGCTTCACTTGGAGGTCGCCACTGATGATGTTACCTAGCCAGGTAATGAAACGTCTGGATATCAAACCACCAGCTCAGTGAGCAAACCTACACCCTAAACCTCAACCTGAGCTACAAACCTTGCGATCCATAACAATCATTTAAAATATGAGAAAAAGCAATGTAAGCAACAGAGAAAGCAATTTCTATCCTTTCATGAATGCCTTTTCTAATGCCTCATGACGTAACTCAATGTAGGTGTATCTGATGTACAAACCCTCCCCCAGCAAAACTGTCAATAGTTATACCACATTTTGGGAGCAGAAGCACATAACCTTCTTTTCTATCCAATATTTTAGTTAGCAGTATACAGAATCCAACAACAAAGCAGCTTGTTTTGGTGAATGTTTTGCTTATTAAACAATTACATTTTATATTGTTGTAAAGGGAGACATGTTGCCACAATTTATACTGCTGGAGAAAAGGGTCCAAATTCATTGGCAAGCCAACCTTGGAAGAAACGATGGGAAACAATAGATTTATCATGTTCCCAGTTAATTCAAAAAAGACACAGGCTTGCACATATTCCCTTTTTGCAGAGATTATAGGCCTCTATGTATGAATGTGTGTTACTTCCAGAGAACATACATGAACCAAATTACAAGTTTGACAAATTATCTCAAATTGATAATTACTATCATCCCTATTTACACACGTGGAATTGTTCAGTGAATGCTTTCCAATCGCAGAAACACATCAAACAGCAGACATTTTGCATTGAATTTTGCTACTGTGGCCTGGTTGATTGCAGTCAGTTGTTTACCTACCCTCTCCAATCTACCTGTCATTGTGCCTGTCCATGACAGTCACTACTAGCAATACTATCACAATGTCCTTGTGGAGATGAAATTCCAACATCACATTCAGTGCTCCCTTCATTGTATGTCACGCTGTCACTACATTAAATGGGGTAGATTTGAACTAGATGCAGCAACTAAAAACTGGGAATCCATGAGCTGCTGTGTATCATCAGCAGCAGCAGATTATATTCAACCATAATCTGTACACTATGGTCTGGCACATCTTTCATTCTGTCATTAGTAAGCCAAAGGGTCATCCCTGACTCAATGAAGAATGGAGGAGGGCATGCCAGGTGCAGCACCAAACATTGTCAAAAAGGGTAGCTGGAAAAGCACAGCAGGCCAGGCAGTTTGCTGCTTAACCTGCTGTCCTTTTCCAGCACCATCCTTTTCAAATCTGGCTCTCCAGCACCTTCAGTCCTTGCTTTCTCCTAGACATACATAAAAGTGAAGTATCAACCTGAAAAACTATACCACAGAACTATTTGCATCCAAACAATGGAGCTCTATTCCTGATGAAGGGCTTTTGCCCAAAACGTCGATTTTCCTGCACCTCGGATGCTGCCTGACCTGCTGTGCTTTTCCAGCACCACTCTAATCTAGACTCTAGTTTTCAGCATCTGCAGTCCTTGTATTTATCTAATGAAAACTGCATGCAATAGACAGAAAGTAGTACCACAATCAACTGATCAAATGAAAATTCTGCAGTATTTCTGCATTCACTCATGAATGATGGTGGACAATTAAACAACAAACAGGACAGACCTTTACAAACATCCTTAGTGATGGGGTAGCCCAGCGCATCAGTCATCTTCAGTTAGGAATGTCAAGTGGATGATCCGTCCCAGAATCCTCCTGAATGACCAGCATCACAGATGCCAATCTCCACCAATTTGATTCATGTGATATCAAGAACCTTCAAGAGACACTGGATATGGTAAAAACTATGGGTCCAAATAAATTTGTATCACTTGTGCTCTACGCCCTGAAATAAATTGCTCCAGTACATCTACACACTGGCATCTACCCAGCAATGTGGAAAATTGCCCATGTCTTGTATACAAAAACCAGGATAAATCCAATCCATGTATCATCCCATCATTCCACTCTCAACCATCAGCAAGATAGTAGAATGTACAGTTAATAATGCTATCAAGCAGCACTTACTTGGTAATAACCTGCTCACCAGTGCACCACTGGGTTCCACAAGGGCCACAGAGCTCTTGACACTAAATGTGGATGTTAAAAAAAGCTGAAAGCCACAAATAACATGCCTATCTTTGACATCAGTCAGCATTTGACTAAGAATTGCATCAAAGAGCCCAATAAAACTAAATCCAAATGGAATAATGAGGAAAACTAGCCACTGGTTGAAGTCTTGTTTAAGACAAAAGAAAATTGGTTGTAGTTGTTGGAGGTCTATCATCTCAGTCCCAGAATGTCACCACAGGACTGTCATCTCAAGGGAGTGGCTCATATCCAATCATCTTCAGCAGCTTCATCAGTGACTCTGTATAGATTGAGATTAGAAATGTGGATCTTTGCTGATGACTGCACAATGTTCAGCACCTTTCACCACTCCTCGAACAGAAACAGTCAGTGTCTGTATGCAACACGTTCTGGACACCAAGCACATTTGGGCTGATAAATGGCAAGTAATGGTCATAACCATACAAGTGCCAGGCAATGACAAACTCCAATAACAAAGAATCCAGCCATCTTTTGGCGTTCAATGGCAGTGCCATTGCTGAATTCAGACTATTAAAATTCTGGGAGTTACAGTTGAAAATAAACTGAATTGAATCAGCTTTTTATTATTGTGGCTATAAGAACAGGTCAGGGAATTCTGTGATGAGTAAATCACCTGATTCCCTGAAACTAGGCCATCTTGCTAAACCTGAGCTGCTTCACACTGCTACTATGCAGTGACATTACCAGTGGTATTTTACAGAGTGCAGCCATCATTCCATAAGACAATTCAGCCTACTGCACAACTAAGCACCAGTGCCATATTTCAGCATTTGATGCCAGGTACATGGGTTGTATGTCACAATAATTGGCCACTCAAATGAAACAGCATGCTCAATCCATTGTAATCGACAGAGTATAGAGTGTACTCAACCAATCTATAATTACAAAACCCAAAACAAAATGTAAATTATTAGCTGTGACTCCATGTTTAAGTAACACTTGCTGACCAATCCTGAGTATGCTAATAGCTACAGTAATAACTAGTTTGGGATAATCAATTGAGCTTGTAACATGGTTAATTTTAGAACATAGATCATAGAACAGTACAGCACAGAACAGGCCCTTCAGCGCACGATGTTGTGCCGACCACTGATCCTCATGTATGCACCCTCAAATTTCTGTGACCATATGCATGACCTTAAATGTCCCCAATGACCTTGCTTCCACAACTGCTGCTGGCAATGCATTCCATGCTCTCTCAACTCTCTGTGTAAAGAACCCATCTCTGACATCCCCTCTATACTTTCCTCCAACCAGCTTAAAACTATGACCCCTCGTGTTAGTCATTTTTGCCCTGGAAAATAGTATGGGCGGCACGGTGGCACAGTGGTTAGCACTGCTGCCTCACAGCGCCTGAGACCCGGGTTCAATTCCCGCCTCAGGCGACTGACTGTGTGGAGTTTGCACGTTCTCCCCGTGTCTGCGTGGGTTTCCTTCAGGTGCTCCGGTTTCCTCCCACAGTCCAAAGATGTGCAGGGTCAGGTGAATTGGCCATGCTAAATTACCCGTAGTGTTAGGTAAGGGGTAAATGTAGGGGAATGGGTGGAACCTCCTCTGAATCCTCTCCAAAGCATCCACATCTTTTCTATAATAGGGCAACCAGAACTGGACGCAGTATTCCAAGTGCGGTCTAACCAAAGTTTTATAGAGCTGCAACAAGATCTCACGACTATTAGACACAATCCCCCTGTTAATGAAAGCTAAAACACCATATGCTTTCTTAACAATCCTGTCCACTTGGGTGGCCGTTTTAAGGGATCTATGTACCTGCACACCAAGATCCCTCTGTTCCTCCACACTGCCAAGAATCCTATCCTTAATCCTGTACTCAGCTTTCAAATTCGACCTTCCAAAATGCATCTCCTCGCATTTATCCAGGTTGAGCTCCATCTGCCACCTCTCAGCCCATCTCTGCATCCTGTCAATGTCCCGCTGCAGCCTACTACAGCCCTCTATACGACACCTCCAACCTTTGTATCATCTGCAAACTTGCTGACCCATCCTTCAATCCCCTCATCCAAGTCATTAACAAAAATTACAAACAATAGAGGCCCAAGGACAGAGCCCTGTGGAACACCACTCACCACAGACTTCCAGGCAGAATATTTTTCTTCTATTACCATTCTACTCCTTCTATTTCCTTCTTCTACTGTTGGCCAGCCAATTCTGTATCCAGACAGCTAGGTTCCCCTGTATCCCATTCCTCCTGACCTTCTGAATAAGCCTACCATGGGGAACCTTATCAAATGCCTTGCTGAAGTCCATATACACCACATCCACAGCTCAACCTCATCAACGTTTCTAGTCACATCCTCAAAGAACTCGATAAAGCTTGTGAGGCATGACCTGCCCCTCTCAAAGCCATGTTGACTGCATTTAATCAAGCCATGCTCTTCCAGATAGTCATAAATCCTATCCCTCAGAATCCTTTCTAACACCTTGCAGACGACAGACGTGAGACTTACTGGTCTGTAATTGCCGGGGGTTTCCCTATTTCCTTTCTTGAAGAGAGGAATTACATTTGCCTCTCTCCAGTCCTCAGGTACGACTCCAGTGGAGAGCGAGGATGCAAAGATCTTCGCAAGTGGCGAAGCAATTACATTTCTCGTTTCCCAAAGCAGCCAAGGACAAATCTGGTCTGGGCCTGGCGACTTGTCAATCTTAATGTTTGTCAAAATTTTCAGCACATCAGCTTCCTCTATCTCTATCCATTCCAGCATGCACACCTGCTCTTCAAAGGTTTCATTCACTACAAAGTTTGTTTCTTTCGTAATGACAGAAGCAAAAAACTCATTTAGGGCTTCCCCCACCTCCTCAGACTCCACACACAAATTCCCAATGCTATCCGGGATCGGCCCTACTCTTTCTTTGACCATTCTCTTATTCCTCACATAAGTGTAAAATGCCTTTGCTAAAATTTTAATTTGCTAAAATCGATACGCAGAGTCCTGTTCTCTGCAAGCAAAATAAAAGTCCTAGCCTTGCTCCATATTTTGAATCACCTCGGGACTTGGGGAGCTCTCTCTATGGAAACTTCTTGACCAATCAAAGTTGCCGAGGAAACCAGTCAACCCTCTTCTCCTATAATTCGTGATCTTTTGAAATTTGACGTTTTTGTACTTGTCCTGATGAGTGCAAGATGAAAAGTTTCAGCAAGACATCTCTTCACAGCACGATTCAAGTTGTGTACCGCCAAGTGACAATTACATTTATATCAGTCTAACTAATATCTGACTCCTACTCATTTTAGCAGAGGGTTAGTATAAATAGTTATCTCTGTGTTGGTCTTTGCCTAAATTGAATTATGAAAAGTTTACTGCAGTGTTGTTTTTATAATTGTGTTTAATGCTGTTGTGCAGGTTATTTCTAGAAATGAATTGTCTGGAACAAAGTGAATCTACAGACAATATCCTCGGACAAGGAGGAAGTGGAACAACAGTGTACAAAGCAAGATATAACACCATGCCAATAGCGGTCAAGAAATTCCACTTCAAAAAATGTGGACAGCAATCTGATGGCATCAATGAGGGTAAACATCTTAGAATAAATATGTTCAAAAATAATAGCTGAATGTCACGAGTACATTTAAGTTTGGAATTGTGTTCCTCTTCTTTATACCAGTAACATTATTTCAATAGGCAGGAATCTGCTGAACTAGTTTGGGATGGATTGTGGAATTTTAAATGTACTGCCAGGAAATCTTGCCAGTGTATTTTTGAGACTTCCCCTGATATCCGGCATTACCTTGCATCAAAATGTTTCGGCATTTTCTACTCTGAATGGTTATATTGCATAATGGATTGTACGCAGACACTAGATGCTTTTACATGCTGATTCTATGGGATATCAGCATGATGGAAAACGTTTAAAAGGCCAGTTTTGTCTCCAACACTTCAGTCTTGCTGTATGATATACCATGTTATAATATAGAGTATCATAATATATAATGTATTATTTAAAGTTAACAGTGGGTGATCTTGTATACTAACAATTAATGCTTGGGAATCTTAATTATTTATGGCTATTAATAAGACATATTGAATATGAAGACTAACAATGTTAAGGATAAGCAATGAAAGATATTAAATCTTAAGAATATCCGAAACTAGAGGGGGTAGGTTTAAGGTGAGAGGGGAAAGGCTTAAAAGGACCTGAGAGGTAACTTCTTCACAAAGACAGTGGTGCTTGAATGGATCAAGCTGCCAGAGGAAGTGGTAGAGACAGGTACAATACATTTTAAAGACGTCTGTATAGGTATATGAATAGGAAGGGTTTAGAAGGAACGGGGCCAAATCTGGCAAATGGGATTTGATCAGATTGGGTTGTCTAGTTGGGGTGGGTGAGTTGAACCAAATGGTCTGTTTCTGTGCTGTATGACTCTGACTACCTAGCACTGAGTGATGTTGAATATTAAAGGTTCAAAGGGTGGGAATGTTATTAATTCATTTTCAAGTGTTATTGACAAGGGTGTTGCTGATATGGCTAGGATTTGTTATCTATCTCTAACTGTCCTTGAGACGTTGGTGATGAGCTGTCTTCTTAAACAATAGTATTCCTTGGGTTTTTGGAACACCCATAGTGCAGTTAGAAAGCAAGTTCCAGGATGTAGGCATACCAACAATGAAGAAACAGGAATATGATTACAAGGTTGGTGTGTACCTTGGAGAAAGAGACAAGTAGAACTTGACAAAAGTTAAAGCCTGGATCTTGGTCTCTATTCCCACATTGATACAAGTTATTTTTTTCAAATCTTCCATTTCAGACTCAATGTTCAGACATCTGGAGGCCATGGAGGCATTACGGAATTTCTCCGAGTTCCGTCAAGAGGCCAGCATGCTTCATTCCATGCAACATCCGTGCATTGTGTCACTGATTGGCATTAGTATTCACCCACTTTGTTTTGCCTTAGAGCTGGCTCCATTGGGCAGTCTGCATACAGTTTTGATTGATTATGCTGAAGGTAATAGTGAAGAACACATCCACTTAGTGGAAACGTGATTTGGACGTGCCTGTGTTGGACTGGAATGTACAAAGTTAAAAATCACACAATACCAGGTTATAGTCCAACAAGTTTAATTGGATGCACTAGCTTTCGGAGCGACGCTCCTTCATCAGGTGGTTGTGGAGTACACAATTGTAAGACACAGAATTTATAGCAAAACGTGCAGCGTTACATTGTACTACGCTCAAAAACTGCATGAATCCATGTAAGATTCTGTTAATTTATTTTTTAGATTAGAATCAGTCTGAACATTATGGCACAGACAGCAGCACACAGGGGGCCAATACCTTCAACACATTATCTGGGCTGACACCAATTGTTAAAGTTAACCTGAGAATGTAACTTTTAAAAAAAGTTTTGTGATTTACATATGAAAGAAGTGAAACTATCATGGCCATTCTAACAGATGAGAGACTTAACAAACAATCAAGGTATAATTTCAGTTACATCACACTGTAAACTTTTGCTGTAAATTCTGTGTCTTACAATTGTGTACTCCACAACCACCTGATGAAGGAGCAGTGCTTTGAAAGCTATTGCTTCCAGTTAAACCTGTTAGACGATAACCTGGTGTTGTGAGATTTTTAATTTTGTGGAAACAGTATTTAATGCATCCTGCAGAGTCCTCGACAATCACCAAAATAAGGTACAGTGTGAGAAAAGTTTGGATTTGGGAGTACAAAATCTAAATATGGAAAATTAGAATTACAAAGAATTCAAAAAAGAATTGTAGGATATTTTATGGACCTCCTAACTTGAATTTTTGAATAATAAAGTTTCATGATTTACCTTTGTTTTAAGTTTTATCAGTCTGTTAAAAAAATGTTATCTAAGATAAATTAAAATTATCATTGTGAAAACCTAGAACAACTGTTCTCTTTCAAACAGGCGCTTCATTTATTCCCCTGGGACATATGTTAACTCATAGAATAGCCTATCAAATTGCAGTTGGCTTGGCATACCTGCACAGAAAAAATATCATCTTCTGTGACCTGAAGTCGGATAATGTTTTGGTTTGGACTCTGGATTTGACAGAAACAGTAAATGTGAAGCTGTCTGATTATGGAATATCTCGTCAGTCATTCCATGAAGGAGCCCTTGGTGTTGAAGGTACTCCTGGATATCAGGCACCAGAAGTCATGCCTGGAATTGTTTATGATGAAAAGGTGAGAAGCAGAGTTACTATGTTCAAAGTGTTGCAATTGTGAACTGAGTAGAATTGAATTTATTGTCATGTGTACCGAGGCACAGTGAAAAGCTTTGTCTTGGGAGCAATACAGGCAGGTCACAGAGTTAAGTAGCACAGATAAGTAAATAATAGATAGATGACGGCAAAAACAAAAACACAGATACAGCTGAATGTTAAGAGTTTCTGAGTCCATTCAGTATTCTAACAACAGTAGGGTAGAAATTTACGAAACCAGATGGTACGTGTGTTCAGGCTTCTGTACCTTCTTCCCAACGGTAGAGGTTGTAGGAAAACATTGCCAGGGTGGAATGGATCTTTGAGAATGCTGGTGGCCTTTCCTTGACAGCGGGCCTGGTAGACAGAATCTCTAGGTGGGAAGTTGTCTGGAGTAATTTCTGATCAGGTAGTATTGTGTACTTTATTGCTCAACATCAAGCTACAGTCCTAGTAATTGTCGTTAAGCTGGTTTAGTTCCTTTTTTTTCACAATTATGTAGTATTTGAATCTTTCTTCATTCGCACCAATTCTCCTTGCTTAATACCTCCCCTCCATACCACTTACCATATCCAAATCAGGTTCCACCATAGCCACAGTCCACAAGCAGTTATTGTCAAAGTCATAAATGATGTCCTGTGTGACTGTGAAAGGATAAGTTCTCACTCATACCTTACTCCATCTTCTGAGGCCTTCGTAACCACACCATACTCCAACACTTATCTACTGACTATATTTTCCTGATTCTGTGCTCATCCATTTAACCAGAACCAGAGACCAATGAATCTCTGTAATGACTTTTCTTCTTGCTCCCGCACCGTTACCTCTGACCCTCAACGGTCTGTACTTGGCTTCCCTCTATTTTTCATCTACGTACAATCACCCAGCAGATCTTATGAAAACACTTACGATACACTCATTATATATGCTGATGACCTCCAGTTCTACCTCACTACCACCTCTCTCAACCCTTCAATTTTCTGTAAGATGTTGTTTGACAACTTGTCTGACATCTACCAGTGGATGAGCAGGATTTCCTCTGCATATTACACTGCATAAACGTGAACTCTCTAAACTCTTCCAAATCAAGCAATCCCCCCAAGCTTTGACACCAAACCAGATAATATGGCAAATGGCAAAACTTTGGTCAAAGAGGAAGGTTTTAAAGAAAGTCTTAAAGAAGGGGAAAGAGCTAGAAAGGCATAGGGGTTTAGCCAGGGAATTCTGAGCTCAGGGCCCAAGCTGCTGAAGACCGACCTGCCAATAGTGGAGAAGGTAAAACTGGGGGACCATCAAGAGGCCAGAATTCAAAGAGAACAGGGAGGATCATGGGGCTGGTGAAGATTACAAAGAACAGAAGGCGCAAAACCTTCAAGAAATTTGAAACAAAGGATAAGAACTTTTTTAAAAAATTCAGTTTTAAATGTTTAATTGTATCTTATGTCATGCAAAGAATCAGCCAGATGGGACAGCTCTTTACAGATACATTAAAGTTTCAATTGCATCAGGAGCCAGAGGACCAAAATAATGTATTTTGTGTATTTAAAGTCTTAATCACATATTTCTATTCTTACACACTTTACACTCCTGTTCCCAATCCCCTGAAATATTTTAAACAAAAAAACTATCTCAATAGGTACACTATCTTCAGACCTCCATTCTGTAAAATCTTATCTTGCCTGATACCAGAGCAGATGTGAAAGATAAATGAGAAAGGGCATAACAGCGGGAATAATCTGTTACAGAAACTACATAAAAGTATCTAAAACAATAAGGATTAAATGTTATAGAACATTAAGCCTAACAAAAGATAAAACATTGAATATTTCAAGCAATGAACGGAGAATAAATGTGCATGGTTGTGCAAGCATTCCAAATAAACCTACCTTTTCTTTTAAGGTTGACATGTTTTCATATGGAATGGTTTTGTATGAATTGCTGTCTGGGCAACGACCAGCCCTCGGACAACACCAGCTGCAGATTGCTAAAAAACTGTCGAAAGGAGTACGACCTTCCCTGGGATCCCTGGAACAAGTGCAATTCCATAGAATGCACAATCTGATGGTCGAGTGCTGGGATACAAAGCCTGAAAAGGTAAAGAACCGCAGATGATGGGATAGGAAGGTGAAAGGTCAACAATTTGTATTCGTACCGTATTGAAAACAGTCTGACGCACTGTGTAGAGTGGAGAAAAAAAATACAGCAATGAACAAGGGAGCAAAGGACAAATCAGTTCTAATTCCACAGACAGAAAGTTCAGATCTCTTAAATCTGATGCAGCAGCCAATTTTCTTCCCTCCCTTAGGTACAAGGCTTGCTAATCTAATGACTGAAAACTTAAAATATATGTGACTTCAACCACTGTGTACTTTAACTACACTCTTTCTTTTTGTATATTAATAGAAGCTTTTACTGTATGTTATGTATGTTTCTTGCTAGCTTAGTCTCATTCTCATGTCTACCGTTTGTGTTATTAACTTTGTTATTTTTCCAAGCTTCTGGTTTATCGCTAATCTGTGTAGTATTGTGGACATTTTCTTTCAATTTGATAATATTCTTGACATAGCTACAGATGGTGCATTTTTCATGTCTGTCTTTCTCAATGGAATATACCTTTACTTAACATTTTGAGATTTCTCCTAAATTGTCTGTCACTGCTTTTCCAACATTATACTTTTTAACCTATTTTCCCAGTCCATTTTAGCCAACCGTTGAAGCCTTTGCTATTGCCTTTATATAAGTTTAAGATTCTAGTTTCAGGCCCAAGTTTCTCATCCTCAAGATTTAATAACTAATCAAGCCTATCTTATTACACATTACCTGGTGTAAAATAATCTGTCCAATGATTGGTTTCTCAGCAGACTGCTTTAAGAAACTATTCCAACTGCTCATCTTCATGGCTCCCTTTGCCAATTTGTTTTGTTCAATCTGTCCGAAGAATAAAATTACCCACAATTATTGCAGAACTTTTCTTACAATTCTTGTTTTTTTTTCATTTAATAGTTTCTGTCAGGGGCCAATAAACTACATCAGTGTCTCACTTCCTTTGCTATTGCTTATCACCACCCAAACCAATTTTACATCTTAATCTGCTGAGCCAAGATCATTTCTCACTTGTGAACTAATCACTTATTTTATTAAACAGATCTACCACATTTCTTTTTCCTTTTGTTTTATTGCTTCCTATCTCTTCCTATCAGGTATCCTTGAATATTCAGTTCCAAGCCTTGATCACTTTCCAACCACATCTCCAATAACTTATGTCACAACCATTTATTTCAATCAATGCATCCATCTTACATATAAACTAGGAACAAGAATAGGCTATTTGGCCTTCAAGCCTGCTCCACTATTCAATATGATCATTCCCACTTTCTTTTGATACCCTTTGATGTCTTTAATATCTAAAAAAGCAGAATGTTCTCAGTCACCCAGCTTCCCTAGCCTTCTGTGACAGTGAATTTCACAGGTTGATCACCCTCTCAGTGAAGAAATATTTCCTCATCCCAGACCTAAGTGGCCCACCTGGTATCCTGAGACTGTCGCCCTTTATTATGATTGCTGAATACATTCAGATAAAGAGTCTTTAATTTTTTTTTACTTTTTTTTCTTACTCTGACCTATTTTCTGACGCTCTATCATGTTTATATGCTGTGTTCCATCCTGTCACGCTTTGCTTATCACTCTTTTGCACTATTGTGTGAGTCTTTCTCATTAACAATCTAACTGTCTCGTCAAGAGGTGAGGAACATGCACTTGAATAAAGTCAGGGATTGAACAACAGAGCAGAGCGAGCATAACTGTCAAGGATAAACACTAAAAGTATTGAGAGCACAAGGGAAGGTGCTGATTGCTAAGGATTTTTATAAGTTGTTAGTTTATTTTGGTGAAGTTTCATGGCAGAGATCCTCCAGTCTTGTAGAATGTACATTCTGTGACCCGTCAGTTGGAGGATGTTGATCTTTCATTCAGAGGTTGAAGCCAGAGGTCAAACAGAAGCTGGCATCACTGCAGTATACAAGTCAGACTGAGGGCTAAATGTGTGGCCACACAACAACTGAAGGGAATGTAGGCAGAGAGGGAATGAGTGACCATCTGGCAAGTAATACAGGAGCTCTCAAAATGCATCTAGCTCTCCCATCTCAGTTTTGAATACAGGTGCGAATGATGATACATCTGGAGAGTGCAACTTGAGCTAACTTCATAACAGCACACCTCCACATAGTAGGCAGCTCTGAAAGGTTAGATAGCATGGAAACCAGAGAGAACTGGCAAAATGGATACACAATTGGGTTGATGGTAGAAAGCAGAGGGTAATAGAGGAAGGATGCTTGTCGGACTGGAGGACTGTGACGAGTGATGTCCCTCAGGGGTCGGTGCTGGGCTCATTGCTGTTTGTTATCCAAATCACTGATATAGATAACAATGTACAAGGTATGACTAGTAAGTTTGCTGATGAAACTAAAATAGGTGGTATTGTAGACATTGAGGAAGGTTATCAGAAATTGCAGCCGGACCTTGATCAGCTGGGGAAGAGGGCCAAGAAATGGCAAATGGGGTTTAACTGGGCGGCACGGTGGCACAGTGGTTAGCACTGCTGCCTCACAGCACCAGCGCCAGAGACCCGGGTTCAATTCCCACCTCAGGCAACTGTCTGTGTGGAATTTGCACATTCTCCCCATGTTTGCAAGGGTTTCCTCCGGGTGCTCCGGTTTCCTCCCACAGTCCAAAAATGTGCAGGTTAGGTGTAATGGCCATGCTAAATTGTCCGTAGTGTTAGGTGAAGGGGTAAATATAGGGGAATGGGTCTGGGTGGGTTGCTGTTCGGAGGGTCGATGTGGACATGTTGGGCTGAAGGGCCTGTTTCCACACTGTAAGTAATCTAATCTAATCTTAATATAGATAAGTGCGGGGTCTTGCATTTTGGGAAGTCAAATCAAGGTAGGAATTTCATGGTGAATGGTAGCGTCTTAAGGAGTGTAATGGAACAGAGGAACCTTGGAGTTCAGGTGCACGGTTTTTAGCATACTTGCCTTCATCAGTCAGGGCATTGAGTATAGAAGTTGAGAAGTTATGTTGCAGTAGTGCAAGACGTTGGTGAGGCAACACCAGGAGTATTGTGTTCAGTTTTGGTCACCTTGTGATAGGAAGGGTGTTATTAAACTGGAAAGAATGCAGAAGAAATTTACAAGGATGTTTAAAACTTGACCTACTCTTGGGAAATAAGGCAGGGCAGGTGACTGAGGTGACAGTGGGGGACCACTTTAGAGCTAATGACCATAATTTTAATATTTTAAAATGGTAATGGAAAAGGATAGACCGGATTTAAAAGTCAAAGTTCTAAATTGGAGAACGGCTAATTTTGATGGTATTAGGAAAAAGCTTTCAAATGCTGATTGGGGGCAGATGTTTGCAGATAGAGGGACAGCTGGAAAATGGGAAGCCTTCAGAAGTGAGATAACGAGAATCCAGAGACAGTATATTCCTGTCAGGGTGAAAGGGAAGGCTGGTAGGTATAGGGAATGCTGGATACCTGGAGAAATTTGGTTAAGAAAAAGAAGAAAGCATAAGTCAGGTGTTGACAGGAGGGATTGAGTGAATCCTTAGAAGAGTATAAAGGCAGTAGGAGTATACTTAAGAGGGAAATCAAGAGGGCAAAAATGGAACGTGAGATAGCTTTGGCAAACCGGGTTAAGGAGAATCCAAAAGGTTTTTAGAAATACATTAAGGACAATAGGGTAACTAGGGAGAGAATAGGGCCCCTCAAAGATCAGCAAGGCGGCCTTTGTGTGGAACCATGGGAGATCGGGGAAATATTAAATGAGTATTTTGCATCAGTGTTTACTGTGGAGAAGGACATGGAAGCTGTAGAACATGGGGAAATAGATGGTGATATCTTGGAAAATGTCCATATTACAGAGGAGGAGACGTTGGATGTCTTGAAACGCATAATTGTGGATAAGTCACCAGGACCTGATCAGGTGTACCCTAGAACTCTGTGGGAAGCTGGGTCCCTTGCTGAGATAGTTGTATCATCAATAGTCACAGGTGAGGTGCTACAAGACAGGAGGTTGTCTAACGTGGTACCACTACTTTAAAAAGGTGGTAAGGAAAAGACAGGGAACTATAGGCCGGTGAGCCTGATGTCAGTGATGGGTAAGTTGTTGAGGGAATACATTTACATGTATTTGCAAAGGCTGATTAGGGATTGTCAGTGTGACTTTGTGCATGGGAAATCATGTCTCACAAACTTGATTGAGTTTTTTTGAAGAAGTAACAAAGAAGATTGATGAGGGCAGAGTGGTGGACATTATCCTTATTGACTTCAGTAAGACGTTTGACAAGGTTCCCCATGGGAGACTGGTTAGCAAGATTAGATCTCATGGAATACAGGGATAACTGTATTGGGTTGACACGGTGGCTCAGTGGTTAGCACTGTTGCCTCACAGCGCCAGGGATCCGGCTTCAATTTCAGCCTCAGTAACTGTGTGGAGTTTGCACATTTCTCCCCGTGTCTGTGTGGGTTCACTCAGAGTACTCCGGTTTCCTCCAACAGTCCAAAGATGTGCAGGTCAGGTGAATTGGCCATGCTAAGTTGCCCATAGTGTTAGGTGCATTAGTCAGGGGTAAATATAGGGTAAGGGAATGGGTCTGGGTGGGTTACTCTTTGGAGGGTTGGTGTGGACTTATTAAAACAAAGGGCCTGTTTCCGTATTGTAGGAAATTTAAATTAATTTAATTTCAAACTAGTCATTCGGGTACAGAACTGGCTGGAAGGTAGAAGATAGAGGGTGGTGGTGGAGGGTTGCTTTTCAACTGGAGACCTGTGACCAGTGGTATACCACAAGGATCGGTGCTGGGTCTGCTACTTTTCACCATTTATATAAATGATGTGGATGTGAACATCAGAGGTATAGTTGATAAGTTTGCAGATGACAGCAAAATTGGAGGTATAGTGACAGCAAAGATGACCTCAGATTACAACGGGATCTTGATCAGATGCGCCAATGGGCTGAGGAGTGGCAGATGGAGTTTAATTTAAATAAATGTGAGCTGCTGCATTTTGGAAAAGTAAATTTTAGCAGGACTTATACACTTAATGGTAAAGTCCTGGGGAGTGTTACTGAACAAAGAGACCTTGGAGTGTAGGTTCATATCTCCTTGAAAGTAAAGTCGCAGGTAGATAGGATAATGAAGGAGGCGTTTGGTATGTTTTCCATTATTGGTCAGTGTTGAGTATAGGAGTTGGGAGGTCATGTTGTGGCTTTACAGGACGTTCATTAGGTAACTTTTGGAATACAGTGTGCAATAGTTCTGATTCCTCACAACTATCGGAAGAATGTTGTGAAACTTGAAAGGGTTCAGAAAAGATTGACATGGATGTTGCCAGGGTTGGAGAATTTGAGCTACAGGGAGAGGCTGAACAGGCTGGGGCTGTTTTCCCTGCAGCATCGGAGGCTGAGGGGTAACCTTATAGAGGTTTACAAAATTATGAGGGACTTGGATAGGGTAAATAAACAAAGTCTTTTCTCTGAGGTGAGGGAGTCCAGAAGTAGAGGGCATAGGTTTAGGGTGAGAAGGAAAAGATATAAAAGGGACTTAAAGGGCAACTTTTTCACACACATGTGTGGAATGAGCTGCCAGAGGAAGTGGTGGAGGCTGGTACAATTGCAGCATTTAAAAGGCATCTGGATGGGTATTTGAATAGGAAGGGTTTAGAGGAATATGGGCCAAGTGCTGGCAAGTGGGACTAAATTAGGTTGGATATCTGGTCAGCATGGATGAGTTAGACCGAAGCATCTGTTTCTGTGCTGTACATCTCCATGACTCTATGTTGCCAGGAATCAAGGGTCTGAGTTATAAGAAGAGGTTAGACAAGGTAGGACTTTTTTCTTTAGAATGTAGGAGACCGAGGGGAGATCTTCTAGAAGTGTATAAGATCATGAAAGGCAGTGATAGGGTGAATGCACTCAATTTAATTCCCAGAATGGGGAAATCAAGGACTAAAGGGCATCTGTTTAAGGTAAGAAGGGAAAGAATAAAAGGGAAGCTGAGGGGTAACTTTTTACAAAGAGGGTGGTACACATATGGAATAAGTTGCCAGAGGAAGTGGTTGAGGTGGGTACATTAACAACATTTGGTTGAGGGATTGAGAGTGATTTAGCAGTTTGGATCAGAAATTGGCTAGCTGAAAGAAGGAAGAAGGGTGGTCGTTGATGGGAAATGTTCATCTTGGAGTTCATTTACTGGTGGTGTACTGCAAGGATCTGTTTTGAGTCCACTGCTGTTTGTCATTTTTATAATTGACCTGGATGAGGGCGTAGAAGGATGGCTTTGTAAATTTACAGATGACACTAAGGTCGGTGGAGTTATGGATAGTGCCGAAGGATGTTGCATGTTACAGAGGGGCATAGACAAGCTGCAGAGCAGCTGGGTGGGTTGCTCTTCGGAGGGTCGGTGTGGACTTGTTGGGCTGAAGGGCCTGTTTCCAAACTGTAAGTAATCTAATCTTAATAAAAAAAGCTAGGTTGAGAGGTGGCAAATGGGGTTTAATGCAGAAAAGTGTGAGGTGAAAGAGAACAGGTATACATACTGGGCTAATGATAAGATTCTTGGCAGTGTTGACGAGCAGAGAGAGATCTCAATGAAGGTCAGCTTGGTGAAAGTGAGGACTGCAGATGCTGGAGATCAGAGTCTAGATTAGAGTGTTGCTGGAAAAGCACAGCAGGTCAGGCAGCATCCGAGGGGCAGGAAAATCAACTTTTCGGGCAAAAACCCTTCATTCCTGATGAAGGGCTTTTACCCAAAATGTCGATTTTCCTGCTCCTCTGATGCTGCCTGACCTGCTGTGCTTTTCCAGCAACACTCTAATCTCAAGAGAGCTTGGTGTCCATGTACATAGATCCCTGAAAGTTGCCACCCAGGTTAAGAGGGTTGTTAAGAAGGTATATGGGTGTGTTAGCTTTTATTGGTAGAGGGATTGAGTTTTGGAGCCACGAGGTCATGCTGCAGCTGTATAAAACTTTGGTGTGGCGCACTTGGTGTATTGAGTATAGTTCTGGTCACTGCGTTACAATATAGGAAGGATGTTTTGGAAAGGGTGCAGAGAGGATTTACAAGGATGTTGCATGGTATGGAGGGAAGGTCTTATGAGGAAAGGCTGAGGGGCTTGAGGCTGCATTTATTAGAGAGAAGAAGGTTGAGAGGTGACTTAATTGAGACATATAAGATAATCAGAGGGTTAGACAGGGTGGACAGGGAGAGCCTTTTTCCTCAGATGGTGATGGCTAGCACGAGGGTTCATAGCTAGAAACTGAGAGGCGATAGATATAGGACCGTTGTCAGAGGTAGTTTCTTTACTCAGTTTTAGGGGCGTGGAACACACTGCATGCAATGGTAGTGGACTCGCAAACTTTAAGGGCATATAAATGGTCATTGGATAAACCTATGGATGAAAATGGAATAGTGTAGGTTAGATAGGCTTCAGATTAGTTCCACAGGACGGCGCAACATCAAGGGCAGAAGGGTCTGTACTACGCTGTAATGTTCTATGTTCTATTTAAAAGGCATTTGGACAAATACATGAATAGGAAAGGTTTAGAAGGATATGGGGCAAGTGCAGGGTAATGGGGTTAGTGTGGCTGGACATTTTGGTCATCACAGACCAGTTTGGGCTGAAGTGCCTGTTTCCGTGCTGTAAGACTGTATGACTCTAGGAATTCAACCCATTGAATCCATAGCAACCCTTCAAAGAGCATCTCACCCAGACCCTTATCCATGTAACCCTGCTAATGACTAATCCAATGTCTTATCCATCTAGCATGCACATCCCTGGATACTACGGGCAATTTAGCATGACCAACCAACGTAACCTGAAAATATTTGGACTGTGGGAGAAAACCAGAGCATATGGAAGAAACCCATGCAGACATGAGAATGTGCCTTCTCCGCAGGCAGTCGCCGAAGGGTGGTATCGAACCTTGGTCCCTGGTGTTGTAAGACAGCAGTGCTTATCACTGACCCACTGTGCCAGGAGGGCAGAAGGAAGATTGGGCTAGCAACAGTCAGAGGGCACTCTGTAGTTAGGGAAACTGATCATTGCACACAGTTAAGTTAGCTGAGATATCCAGGACGATATAATTCCAGATCATTCTGTGTGCTACATACTGATGACTTTAGAAAAATTAGCTGAATGACTAATTTCAGAGATGGTGCAAGACACAAGGCCTTATACTTCTGGGAGATATAAACCTATTCTGAAGGAGATGGGACCCAAGAGGCAGAACTGGTTGCACCTCAATTGACCTGGGACCTATGCTCTGGTAGGGTGATCTGTCAAATGCTAACTTGGCAGGGATATGGGAACCAGGAGAGTACAAAATACTAAAATGTTAATGAGTTGGACCTAAGAGGGAATGCAGTAAGGTCTAAGTTGAATTTACTGAGGATGTATGTGAATGCAGGAAGTGGTAAATGAGTTGATGAGCTGCAGGTGCAAATAGCCATGTGGAAAATGATGTGGCAAGAAGAGAGACTTAGCTGAAAAAAAATATGATTGGGGATTAAATATTCCTGGATTCAAGTTGCTCAAGAAAGAGAAGAAAGAACAGGAGAGGAATGACGTAATGATTAAAGAGAATATCAGTTTGGAGAGAGCAAATCCCGAGAAACTCCCTCAAGGACAGAATCGATTTAGTTCGAGCAAACAAACTGTGGAGGCAACTTTGCATCAGCTTGTTGTATTAAATAGGTCATCAGCTCGTGGGAAAAGTATATTGGACAAATTTGCAAAGAAATTGTCAGTGCAAAAGCTATAGCAACTTTAATGAAAGACTTCAATTATCCTAATATGTTCAGCAAGATTTTCTAGTTGAGTATATTTCTGCTGTAATGAGGAAGGAAATTTTGTTGGTCCTTGAGAATGAGATGGAAAAAATAGATCCGGTTTCAATTCAAGGATTTTTGGCACACTGTGATCATTCCGTCATATGGTTTAAATTATGGAAAAGAACAAGGCACAATGTGCAGTAAGGATTAACTGGGGAAAGACCAATTTAAAGGACTGAGAACCGATCTGGCTCAGGGAAGTTAGAACAAAGATTGGTGGCAAACTGTAATTGAACAGCAGAGGAGATGGTTCAAGTACAGTCATGGTACATTCTCATGAGTCGAAGACCAGCTAACAAAGTTCTCGAGAGAAGTTACAAATCACACAACACCAGGTTACAGTCCAACAGGTTTAATTGGAAGCACACTAAGCTTTCGCTCTCCAGTCCAACACCGGCATCTCCAAATCGAGAGAAGTAGACAGTAAGATCAAGGAGGGTGTGTCTGACAGATGTCAGGTTGATTGTGCAAGTGAGAAGCAATCTAAATGTGTGAATTTCAAAGAGGAAGTGAAACAAAAAGAGCAGCAAAGGAGTCAAAAAGATTGCCAGCTAGTACATAAGGAGATCCAAAGGTCTGTTACTAGCATGTAAAGAATAAGAAGGTGACAAAAAAAGGAATAGGGCCAAGTTGGAACAAAAAAAAGGCACATATGGTGATAGGGATGGTTAATGAAGTTAATAGAGTTGATGCAATGGACCTCTAAAAGGAGCTTGATAAAGTGCAATCTAACACAGATTGAAGAAAGTACAGTTGAGGTAACACAAAAATATAGACAACAGGGGCAGGAGTAGGTCATTCAGCCCTTCGGGCCTGCACCACCATTCATTATAATCATCAGTATGATCAGTATCCCATTCCCACTTTCTCTCCATACCCCTTGATCCCTTTCGCTCCTAGGGCCATGTCCAGCTCACTCTTGAATATATCTAACGAACTGGCCCCTACAGGCTCCTGTGGGAGAGCGTTTCACTCTCTGAATGAAGAAATTCTTTGTCATCTCAGTCCTGAATGGCTTACCCTTAGTTGAGTATTGCACTGAAAGAAAGACCCGGGATATGACAGAGGACACAGGCTGGTGGAAATGGTGGCTGGGTGTCAAATAAAATTTAATGCAAAGAAATATAAAGTGATTTAATTTGGTCAGAAAAATGAATTATAGAATCCCTACAGTGTGGAAACAGGCCATTTGACCTAACAAGTCCACACAAACCCTCTGAAGAGTAACCCACCCAGACCCATTCCCCCACTCTATTAATCTACTTTTACCCCTGACTAATGCACCTACACATCCCTGAACACTGTGAGCAATATACCATGGCCAATTCACCTAACCTGCACATCTTTGGATTGTGGGAGGAAACCCACATAGACACGGGGAGGATGTGCAAACCTCACACAGACAGTTGCCCAAGACAGGAATCGAACCCAGGTCCCTGGCCCTGTGAGGTAGCAGTGCTAACCACTGTGCTGCCCTAAAGAAAGGGAATTTACAAGAAAAGGTAAAATTCCAAAGAGCAGAGCAAAGAGACCACAAATCACTGAAGCTGACAGAGCAATTTAAAAAAATACTTCAGATTTTTCAGAATTCTGGGCTTTATAAATAGTTTCAGAGAATGAAAGCAGAGAAATTACAGTGAGCTTTTTTAAAATGCTAGTTAAGTCGCAACCGGAGCTCAGTTTCATTACTCTTTAAGAAGAGTGTGAAGGAATTAGACAGGATTCAGAAAAGATTCACAATAGTTCTGGAGTTAAGGGACTTCAGTTGTGTTGATATATTGGAGAACCTAAGGATGTCACCATAGAAAAGTGAGGTCTGGGAGGAGATTTGATCCAGTGTCAAAATTCATGAGGGGTTTGAACAAGTAGATGGCTTTACCTAGTTAAGAGTTTCCAATTTGTTGTGATTCTGGGTGAGGAGGGAGTAACCAGCTTGCTTTTTTCATTCACTCAACCTACCCCCCTGGCAGTTGATCACAACAAGGTCAATTTAAAGCATCACTTCCTTCGTTGATACCTACCCCAGTCCCTTGGGTTGGTGATGTCATTTCCTATGGTGATGTAATTTCTTTTTCTCAGGGGGTGGTAGATGGTGTCCATAGGAAATGATGTCACCACAAGAAGTGACATCACCAACCCAAACATATAAATACAAAACAGGAAACACCAGCAGTGCTTCGTCCAGAGGCGCACCGAATATATTGCCTAGTATGGTGATGAAATGTCTGAAAATGAACCTTCCAGCTCAGCCAGCAAACCTACATCCAGAGAGCTTGTGTATGAGAGTGGATCTGTAGGTGTGTGTGTGTAGTGCAATGGGGAGACCTGTAGTGTGACATGAACCCAAGGTCCCTGTTAAAGCCATCCCCATGTGTAACTAACTTGGCGATCAGCATCTGCTCAGCCACTTTGCGTTGTTGTCTGTCCCAAAGTCCACCTTGGAGGATGGTAACCCGAAGATCCGATGTCGAATGTCCAGGAGCGCTGAAGTGTTCTCTCACTGGGAGGGAACACTCCTTCTGTTCATTGTTTTGCGGTGTCCATTCATCCGTTGCTGTAGCCTCTACTCGGTCTCACCAGGTGCAGCAGGGGGGCACACAGGGTGGTGTTGGACAGGATTAGTGTTGGATGGCGGCCAGGGGGCAGATGGGTTGGGGCTGGGCAGGGGGCACGGTTGCTTGAGGCTGGGGGGCAGGGGGTGCAGTGTAGGCGATGGTGTGCTGTTGGACTGGGGGGCAGATGGGGAGTGCACGGGAGTGGGGGTGGGATGGGGACGGACCTCGGCGGGGACCCGCGCGCAGTGTGCTGCTGCCTAGTTTCCTGAACGGCACGTGGACTTAACAGAAACCTCCAAGCCCGAGGGGAAAGGCATTGAATCAATTAACGGAATAATCAATTATCCAAACGACATAGTGCCCGCCCATCTCGTTCGGATTATCGAGGTTCTTCTGTAAATCAGTCTTAACATTGGGGCACAGACAGCCTCGCACAGACAGCCTCACACAGGGCACCTCATACCTTAAGTGCATTATCTGGGCCAACATGACATCCATTGTTAAAGTTCACTTGAGAATGTAACTTTGAAAAAGTTCTGGGATTCACACATAAAAGAACTGAAACCAACATGCCCATTCTAAAAGATGAGAGACTTAACAAACAATCCAGGTCTTTTTCAATATATAATTTTAGTTCCATCATCCTGTAAACTTTTGCTTTACTCCACCGCACCTGATGAAGGAGCAGCACTCCGAAAGCTAGTGCTTCCAAATAAACCAGTGGACTATAACCTGGTGTTTTGTGATTTTTAACTTTGTACATCCCAGTCCAACACTGGCATTTTCAAATTATAATTTATGATTTTACTTTGACCACCTGTGCAAAGGAAACCCTCTTAAATTGTGTTTCTCGTGTTAATTGTCTAGCGACCAGGAGCAGGTGCTGCCCTCAGACTGATGCAGGATCCCAGTTTTCCTGCCTTCATGTACATGTTGCCGTGTGGTGAGCAAAGCTCATTCTGCCCTTCTCAAGAACTCGAGCGAACTGTCATTTTCTGGGATGAAGAAGGAAACGACAGGTATGGTTCTGCCACCTCAGTGCAACTTTTCAGATAGCAGTGACTGATCTGCTTCAATAGGAGAAGGCTCAACTTTCACCCACAGGGATTTCCTCTCCTCCTGCTGCCGAATGGCTGTAGCCTAGCTCTTAATTGTCTTGGAAAGATGCAATGTTTCTCCTCGTGCTCTCTGTTTATGCTGCTTGGATACAAGATGCAAGTTTCTTGCAGCTTTTATGGATGAGGATTCTGTAGGTAAAATGAGCAATCTGACAGCATTACCTTGGGATCAAAGATCATTCAAGGAACATAGCGGAGGTAGCCAATAGCATGATTACAGCTATTCACTGTAGCCAAGAACGCAAGTCCCAAAGACTGTGTTGCTTACCCAGTACCAGGTCAGAGCTGAAGAGCATCTTTGATTGGGAGGGGCAAGAATCATTTATCATGATCCATGTGTCCCCACCAACATAATTAGAATGAGGGAAGAGGTTCTGTTGAAAGAGCATGAACAGGTATGAGCTAAATTTTAAAAAAAACAATCACAAAGATTCTGGATTACTCCCTGACCTATGAGCAAATTGGCATAAGGTGAATAAGATCAGAGAGTGGAAGAAATGAGTTTCAATTCATTCAGCACTGGACAAAGAGGAAGCTGTTCTTTTGGGACAGGGGTGCACTTAAATTGTGCTGGGACCTGTGTCCTGCCAAATTGGATTAGCTGGGTTTTAGATAAGACTTTAAATTAAATAATAGAAACGTAAATTCAAGTGAGAGGAAACTTAGAAAGTTAAAGGGGTAAGACAAAGCAATACAGAGGAACCTCAATTGTCTGGCATTCGATTTTCCGAATTTCAGATTATCCAGCAAGATCGCGAGGTCCCAATCCTTGGCTAAACTGTGATATCTGGCATTCGATTATCCAACAAAATACTCCCTACCCGTGTCGTTCGGATAATCGAGATTCCTCTGTAATCCACGCTAGTGATGTGGATAATGGTAACCAGAGAGTAAAACTTACATTATATATGTCTTTATTAACTATGTAGTGTACTGAATATAGAGGAAAGAATGATCAAAGAGAATGGTGTCAGCTGCCCTGGAATTAAGCTGAGTGTATAAGAAGGGTTTAGAGTGATATGGACCAAGTGCTGGCAAATGGGACTAGATTAATTTAGGATATCTGGTTGGTATGGATGAGTTGGACCAGATGAGTTGTAATTTAGGTCCATTTCTGTGCTGTACATCTCTATGACTCTATGACTATCAGTTGACAGCATGGTGTGCACTGCAGCAGAGGGAACCAGACAAGAATAAAGGTATAACTAAAAATAGGATTAGCAAAAGAAGAAAATTAAAGCCTATTTATTTGAATGTACACAGCTTTTGTAACTAGGTGGATATTTGTTAAAAAATTGTTCGTGAGATCTGAGTGTCTCTGGCTATTTATTGCCCAACCCTAAATGCTCTGAAGAAAGTGATGATGAGCTATCTTGTTTGAAACACTGCCATCCTTGGGATTTAAGAACACCTACAATGCTGTTTGGAAGGAAGTCCAGGATCTTTACCCAACAGCAGAAGGAACAGTGATTCAGGAACTGATGGCACAAACAAAAATTAATGGATATAATCTGATAACTGTTAGATGTGGTTTCAAAACAACCAAGACTGGAGGCTAAATGCTCGTGTATATTTAAAAACAAAGTACTACAGATGCTGCAGATTGTTCTCTGAAGAAGAGTCATATTGGACTCACCTTGCCGCATCTCTCCACATGACTGCCAGGCTTGCTGAGTTTCTTCGGCAATTGCTGTTTTTATTACAAATGTTTACATGTCAGAAGGATATGTGAAAAGGAAAAGAAGGGAGGGTTTTCTGTTGTTAAAGGATAAAATCAATAAAATATTGAGAAATGATGTTGGCTGATGTCCCTAGATTCCCTGATAGGTCAAAATTTCACTTGGAGCAAGCACAGCCCTCTCAGAGAATTCTACTGATTCACCACCTTTTGAGTGGAATAATTTCACCTGATCTCATCCCAAATGAATGGCCCCTTCTTGTTCTCCCTGTATTCCAGATTGCCTGAAAAAGCAGAAACAACCTTTGTTCTGGATTGGTGGTGCTGGAAGAGCACAGCAGTTCAGGCAGCATCCGAGGAGCAGTAAAATCGACGTTTCGGGCAAAAGCCCAATTTTACTGCTCCTCGGATGCTGCCTGATCTGCTGTACTCTTCCAGCACCACTGATCCAGAATCTGGTTTCCAGCATCTGCAGTCATTGTTTTTACCTAGAAACAACCTTTGTGTCTACTCTCTCAAGCCCATTCAGAATCTTGCATGTCTACATAAAATTACCTCTGATTCTTCTAATCACCAAACAACATAGACCTAAATGACACAGCCTCTTATGACAGACAATCCCAGGGACCAATATAGTAATAACTTTATCAAATTTTGTTTCTTCACTACATATAGGAATTACAGTGTGGTAAATATAGACAAAGGACTGATTGAAGTGGATCACATCAGCTGCCCTGGAATTCGGCTGAGCTGTCAGTTAAAGCTACAGAGTGCATTGTGGACAGCAACAGTGGTGAGTGACGTGTCTAGGACTCAAAGTCAGCGCCGTGTACTACAACTAAGGCACAGGCAGAAATATTCCTGCTTCCTCATACCACATAAAGTTAGATATTATAGTAACATTTGCATCTCTCCATCTGCAATGTTTTTGTTATTTCAGTTTGCTATTGGATATCTGACAGCATAAGAATTAGGAGCAGGAGCAAATGATCTGGCCATTCATGCCACTTCACCATTCAATAAGATCATGGCTGATGGCCCACCTCCCTGCCAGATTCCCTTTGAGTTCAACTTCAACAATCTCTGCCTTGAACATTTTCAGTCACTCAAGTTCCACAGTCCTCTGGAGTGAATGTATTGTAAAGATTCACTATCCTTTGAGTGAAGAAATTCTCCCTGCCGCAAGCCTAAAGCTATTAGCCCCTTAAATTCAGAATCTGTGTCCCTCCAGTTCAAGAGACTCAGCAGGAGAAACATCTCTCCGTATCTAACTGGTAAACCACCCTTAAAATCTTAGATATTTCAATAAGATCACTTGTCATTCTTCTAAACTCCAGAGTGTATTGGTCCATTCATTCAATCCCTCCTCATAGAGCACAATTCACATCCCAGGAATCAATCTAATGAATCTTCATTGTGTGGTTTAAAGGAAAGTATGTTCACTCAGAGATAAGAAGACCAAAACTGTCCACAGTATTTGCATCAAAAACGAGTAGAGTGGCATTATGACTTCCTTACAATTTTCTCGAGCCCCATTACAATGGAGGCGAACATTTTATTTACTTTCCTAATTGCTTGTCTGTGCATTTCACTTAGTGTTTTGTGCATAAGAATGCCCAAACCTTTCTAAATATAACATCTTTTGAAAATATTCTGTTTTTCTATTCTTCCTACAAAGGTGACTAACCTCAGATTTTCCTATATTGTATTACATCTTACCAACTTGCATCATCTATCTATATCCCTTTACAGATGCTTTAGTCTGAATTTCACATGCGTCGTGAAGACTTCACAAATCTTGCAAAATGGATCCAGAAATCCCAGCATTTCTAATTGATCCCATTGTTAGCAGTCGTAAAAAGGCAGCAGGCATTCCTCACACAGTAGGGAACTCAATGCTGTGTAGCTTGAGACTTTAACCCACAATGTGAGAGTTACATTCTTAGCAGTTGTAAACATATCTTGAAATGCTATTGTTCTTCAGATAAGGTCTGTAGAACTGTCAAGCTGTAATGTTATTTCCAACCTCAGCCCAGACTGCCTGAGCCAGTGAGTGTTGAAAAATATCTATTCTAGCAATTGCAGTAACTGTTGACTTAAATCTAAATGTTATCACTGTAGCATAATTACTACTTGATTGTTTTTCATAACGTATTGTTATCACATTGTGCATTATGATTTCACAGTTTGACAACTTAGAGGTTATTGAAACATTAACTTCTTTGTGGGATTATAAATGCATTTTTTTATATGTAAGGTGATTTAAATGTATTTAAATTGTGTGAATGAGATGTTTCTTAATATACTGAAATCTCATAGATATATTAGGCAGGGCTATGAATGAAGTGCTGATTTACAGTAGTTTTTGTTGGTGTGGACTTGATAGCAGAAGGCCGTCTTCTGTAATGTCTGATTCTGCTTTTGGCCTAACTCCTATTTACTTTCTGTTTACTTCTGGTAGGATCAGAAAATTCAGGTTTACAGCCTTAAAGGAATGTGTCCCTTAAACATGCCTCTCCGAGTACTGGATGTTCCTGCTATTGTGACGTGCTTCCTGCTAGTATCACGTGGAAACCAGGTAACAGCGAGAAAACATTAGGCCCATATATCTGCCCTGATTAATCTCAGCCACAACAAATTTCTCTAATTTTTCATTTTCTAGAAACACATCGTCTGTTTAATGGTTGTTTCAATGAGCTGTCCTGAAATCCTTTGATCTGTAAATAATAGTTCAATGTTTCTTTATCTTCACTTCTTAATTGTTGACTCTATTGTTTTAAAAAATTCTATGAACCTTGAGAATTTCAGTAAAATCCCTATAAAGTATATTTTCCAAAGGGAAGCTTTGGCCCACCATGTCTGTGCTGACCATGATGCCATTCTAAGCTAATCTCATCTCCCTGCATGTGGTCAGTATCCCTCTGTTTGCTACTTGTTCATGAGTCTGTCTTAATGTCTCGTAAACACTGTTGTACCTGCTTCCACCATCTCTCGAGAAAGTGCGCTCCAGGCATTTCTCACCCTCATACATCATCTTCAAACTTATTCCTTTTAAACTTAAATCTATGTCCGATAGTATTTGACATTTCCACCCTGGGAAAAAGACTCTGACTATCTCCCTATCCATACCTCTCATAATTTTATATACTTCTATCAGGCTGCAATGCTCGAGTGAAAGCAATCCAAGTTTGTCCAACCTCCCCTTATAAATAATACACTCCAATCCAAACAACATCCTGGTAAAACGTTTTTACCAGGATCATAACTGCATTCAGTGGTCTAAATGTGGCCTGACTAAAGTCTTGTACAGCTGCAACCTGACTTGCCAACTTTGACAGGACAAAGTAAGGACCGCAGATGCTGGAGATCGGAGTAAAAAAGTGTGGCACTGGAAAAACAGCAGGTCAGACACCATCTGAGGAGCAGGAGAGTCGACGGTTCAAGCATAAGCTCTTCATCAGGAATGAAGGAGGGGCCCAAAGGAGCTAAGAGATAAATGGGAGGGATGGGACTGGGGGGGGAAGATCTCAGTAAAGCCCTCAGCGCACTCCTCCCTTGCCTCATGCAGTATCTTGAGGTAGATGCCATCAGGCCTTGGGAACTTATCTACCTTAATATTTTTCAAGAATCCCTTTCTGAAAAGTAATCTTGTGCTTTCTATGATAAGTTAACTGGATTGCTGCAGAAGTAATGACTTGATCATACATTTTGGATTGTGCTGAGAAGACCCTATATCAGGATGAAGTTACTCGGAGTTCTTCAATGCCAATATCCACTTCTTCTACTTTCCCAGGATTCACAGGCAAGACTCTTCCAATTACCCCATTGTTTCAGTCTTTCTGCCCCACTAAACCTCTTTCTTCTTAATTCGACACCATTTATCCTTCCTTATCCAGTGTTTCATGACACACATCTCCAACTCTTCTGATACTCCATGTCACTTCAACAGTTTCCAGTTTCCAGGCCCTAACTGCTTCCTCTTCACTATAGCTGTCCAATGTTTCAGTCCTACTGGGTCATCCTTCCTCATCTCTTCTTCCAGTGCACCGATGACTACCTCTTCTCTTACCCTGAATTGGAAGATTTCTCTGTTTCTAATTTACACCCACCTTCACCTGGCCCATCACTACCTTTTCCATTCTTTGCTTTCTCTGTCTAAATATCTGGTGCCAGGCTGACTATACTTCCTCACATCCTTCTTCCTATAAAGAGTCCATTCCATTTTCCCTGTTTCTCAGTCTCTGTTGCATATGTTCTGATGATGCTCCCTTCCACATGAGTGTTCTGGCATTGCTTCTTTCACTTGTCAACATGGATTCCCCCAGTTGGCAGATTGGCATGGCCCTCCAAAGTGTCTGATTCATTTCATGCATCTCACCCCTTTCCCTCCCTCCCGAGAACCATGATCGGGTTACCTTTGTTTGCATATTGTTTCCTACCAACAGATATTCCATATTCAGCGGATCATCCTCTGCTATTTCCACAAGCTGTAATGTGTTATAAAGTGGAGGTTGACCTCCCCGTTGAGAAATAAAACTGAAACACCCAAAGAGGAGCACCTTGCCCTATAATCTGTAAAAAGTGTGTGAAAAGTGGGGTAACCTGCTTTCAACAACTACTTCACTGGACAGGGAATTCTATAAATTTACAGCCCTTTGGGTGAAGAAGTTTCTTCTCAATTCAGTCCTACATCTGCCCCTAATTTTGAGGCTGTGCCCTTTTGTCCCTCTTGTCCTAGCTTCACATTCTCTCTACTTCAATCTTCTCTATACCCTTCATACTTTTATATGTTTCTATAAGATCCTCCCTCATTCTTCTAAATTCCAGTAAATATAATCCCAGTCTCTCCTCATAAGCCAACCCACTCAACCTCGGAATCAACCGAGTGAACCTCCTCTGCAGCCCCTCAAGTGCCAGTAAGGAGACCAAAATTACACACAGTACTCCAGGTGTGGCCTCACCAGCACCCTATACAGCTACAACATAACCTCCCTGCTTTAAAACTCGATCCTTTAGCAATGAAGGTCAAAATTCCATTTGCCTTCCTAATTACCTGTTGTGCCTGCAGACCAACCTTCTGTGATTCATGTACAAGGACACCCAGGTCCCTCTGCATAGCAGCATGCTGCAACTTTTTACCATTCAAGTAATAATCGTTTTTACTGTTACTCCTACCAAAGTGGATGACTTGACATTTATTAACATTGTATTCCATCTGCCAGACTTTTGCCCACTCACTTAAAGTATCTACATTCCTCTGCAAAGTTTCCCAGTCCTCTGCACACTTTGCTCTGCCACTCATCTTAGTGTCACCCGCAAACCTGGACATGCTACATGTGGACCCCAAGTCCAGGTCACCTATGTAAATTGTGAATAATTTTGGGCCTGACGCTGATCCCTAAGGCACACCACTAGACATTGGTTACCACCCAGAATAGCATTTATTTATCCCCAATCTTTGCTTCACGTTAGTCAACCAATCGTCTATCCATGCTAATACTTTATACGTAACACAATGTATCTTTATCTTCCCCATTCAGAAAGTTAGGAGGTATGGGATACAGGGAAATTTGGCTGTCTGGATACAGAATTGGCTGGCCGAAAGAAGACAGCGAGTGGTAGTGGATGGAAAGTATTCCACCTGGAGGTCGGTGACCAGTGGTGACCCACAGGGATCTGTTCTTGGACCTCTGCTCTTTGTAGGTTTTATAAATGAATTAGATGAAGAAGTGAAAGGGTGGGTTAGTAAGTTTGCCGATGACACAAAGGTCGGTGGTGTTGTAGATAGTGTCAAGTGGCTTTGCAGGCTACAACAAGACATTAACAAGATGCAGAGCTGGGCTGCGAAGTGACAAATGGAGTTCAACTTGGATGAATGCAAATTGATTTATTTTGGAAGGAGGAATTTGAATGCTGAATACAAGGTTAAAGACAGGATTCTTGGCAGCGTGGAGGAACAGCAGTATCGTGTGGTCCATGTACGTAGATCCCTCAAAGTTGCCACTCAAGTTGATAGGGTTGTTAAAAGGCATTTGGTGTTTTGGCTTTCATTAACGGGGGATTGAGTTTAAGAGCCGCGAGGTTTTGTTGCAGCTCTATAAAACCCTGATTAGACCATACTTGTGTCCATTCTGGTCTCCTCATTATAGGAAGGACGTAGATTCTTTACACAGGGAGTGGTGGGTCCAACATCGGTGATAGTAGATTCTCAGACATTAGGGACATTTAAGTGACTGCTGGACAAGCACATGGATGGCAGTAAATTGAGGGGTGTGTAGGTTAGGTTGATCTCAGATTAAGATAAATGCTTGGCACAACATCGTGGGCCAAAGGGCCTGTACTCTGCTGTACTGTTCTATGTTCTATGTTCTATGTTATGCAGCAGCCTCTTATGCTGCACCTTGTCAAAGGCTTTTTGGAAATCTAGGTATACCACATCCACTGGGTCCCCGTTGTCCACCTTGCTCCTAATGTCTTCATAGAATTCCAAAAGAGTAGTTAAGCATCACCTTCTCATCATGAACCATGCAGCATCTGCCCAATGGGACAATTTCTATCTTGTCTTGCTGTTTCTTCCTTGATAATAGACTCAAACATTTTCCCCACTACAGAGGTTAAGCTAACCAGTCTATAATTCCCCATCTTTTGTCTACTTCCTTTTTTAAACAGTGGAGTCACATTTGCTGTTTTCCAATCTGTTGGAACTGCTGGCACAGTGGTTAGCACTGCTGCCTCACAGCACCAAAGACCCGGGTTCAATTCCCGCCTCAGGCGACTCTCTCCAGAGACCCGGGTTCAATTCCCGCCTCAGTCGACTCTCTCCAGAGACCCCGGTTCAATTCCCTATCAGGAGACACTCTGTGTGGAGTTTGCACCTTCTCCCCGTGTCTGCGTGGGTTTCCTCCGGGTGCTCCGGTTTCCTCCCACAATCCAAAAATGTGCAGGTTAGGTGAATTGGCGAGGCTAAATTGCCCGTAGTGTTAGGTGAAAGGGTAAATGTAGGGGAATGGGTCTGGGTGGTTTGCGCTTCGGCGGGTTGGTGTGGACTTGTTGGGCTGAAGGGCCTGTTTCCACACTGTAAGTAATCTAATCTAATAATTAGTTGCTCCAGAGTCCAGTGAATTTTGGAAAATTACCATATGTGCACTTGCTATTTCTCCCGCCAATTCTTTGAGTACCCTGAGATGTATTCCATCAGGGCCAGGAGACTTGTCTATTCTTAACTCCATTTACTTGCCCAGCACTACCTCTTCTGTAATAATTGTTTTCATGTCTTCGCTGACCTCCGTCTCTTTGTCAATTACTGGCATATTATTAGTGTCTTCCAAGGGGAAGACTGATACAAAATACCTATTCAATGCCTTGACCATTTCATCATATCCCATAACTAAATGCTCCTTCTCATCCTGTAAAGGACCAATGTTTACTTTAGTCACTCTTGTCTCATGTTCTATCTTACACTCATATAACAAAAAATGATGGGTGGCATGGGTCTGGGTGGGATGTTCTTTGGAAGTTCAGTGAAACTCGATCGGATGAATGGTCTCTTTTTTCACTGTAGGGATTCTATGAATCATTCACTCTGTTTCTCTGCAGATGCTGCTTGACCTGCTGAGTGTTTTTCATTTTGTTTTGTTCTTATTACAGCCAAGCTTAACCTCTGTTGTTTTGTGGCTGTAGCGGCCAATCTGGGGACAGAACATGCCACAAACAATCAGCTAACCAGATATTGATTATTGTCAAAGTTCTCCTACCCAAAAAGAAACTGCCTTGAATGAAAGTTTGGAGGAGGATGTGGGGGTTAATTCACAGGAGGAAATGTCACCTGACTGTTTGAAGCCTAGCATATGGCCTGGCTGTCTTTCCAGCCCCTCAACTTCTCTATTTCTGCATGGTCTGCCCTGTTGAAGCCCTTGAGTGGCCAACTAATGTCTGCTTAAACACCTCATTCTGCTCCCGCAGCTGTTTTACCTTTGACTGGGTAGCCCCATGTTAGGTGAGAATCCAGCAGCCTTCACTGTGAAGATTAATTGCAGACGAGAGGAGAAGTGAAATATCCTTTGTGGGATTTTGGGTGCAACAAACACAGACCCCTCAAGGTAATGCCCCCACTCCCCCATTTTACCCTACCCCCTATTCCTACAAATCTTCTCAAAACTCACTACTAAAATCATATCGCTGAACCCCCTGCACCAGGGCCTGCCAGGTAGCAGGCTGATACTTAGATTTACTTGAAACTAGCATCCCTGACCTCCAGGTTTTGACCATGCAGTGGCTGTTGCTTGAACTTTGTGCAGCTGGGATTATCTGACAGCTTTCTAAGACCGGGCTTCCTCTAAGTGATGTGGGCAGAGTCTTAGTCTGTTAGCAACCTATGAAGAATAATTAGCTCTAGTTCAGGCAGAATCAGCAGGGACTTATCTCCAATCGATTCTTTGGATGGTATGTAGAAGATCACATCATAGGATAAAACCTGCAATCGTCCACATTCAACTGGTTGGATTGCATTTTGCAGACTGTGTCCAAATACTTAAGAGATGGAGTAGGAAAAGGGAACTTGAGGGAGAGGCACAATAAATCTGAGATGGCAGAGAGCAGAACCAGGAATTCCAAGAGTTACTTTTAATTTTCTTTCTTATTTAAATTATGTATCTATTGTACATTAAAACTTTCATCAACTGTAACATTTCCATTAAAAAGATAAATCTAAGTGGAAAAACCAGTTAAAAGTGTCAACATTTACTTAAGGTATCGGTTATACCTGTGGAAGGCACATTGATATGAGTTTACAGTTTTTAGACCATAAGACATAGGAGCATAAATCAAGCCATTCGGCCCATCGAATCTGCTTTGCCATTCAATCATGACTCTTACGTTTCTCAACCCCATTCTCTTGCCTTCTCCCGGTAACCTTAGATCCCCTTAACAATCAAGAACTTATCTATCTCTATTGGAAATATACTCAATGATGTGGCCTCCACAGCTTTCCGTGGCAATGAATTCCATAGATTCACCACTCTCTGGCTGAAGAAGTCTCTCCTCATCTCCATTCTAAAGGGTCTTCCCTTTACTCCAAGACTGTGCCCTTGGGTCTAGTCTCTCCTGCTAATAGAAACATCTTCCCACAATCCACTCTATCCAGGCCTTGCACTGTTCTGTAAGTGTTAATTAGATCTCCCCTCATCCCTCTGCACTCCATCGAGTGTAGACCCAGAGTCCTCAAACATTCTTCATTTGTTAAACCTTTCATTCCTGGAATCATTCTTGTGAACCTCCTCTGGGGTTGCTCCAGAGCCAGTACACCCTTTGTGAGATACAGGACCCAGAATTGCTCTCAAGATTCTAAATGTGGTCTGACTGCAGCCTTAAAGTCTCAGAATACATCCTTGCTTTTATATACTAGTCCTCTCAAAATAAATGCCACTGTTGAATTTGCCTTTCTAACTACCAACTCAACCTGCAAGCTAACCTTGAGAGATTCCTGGACTAGGACTCTCAAGTACTTTTGCACATCAGATTTCTGAATTTTCTCCCCATTTAGAAAATAATCCATGCCTCTATTCTTCCTACTAAGGTTCATGATATCACACTTGCCCCACATATTTCATCTGCCACTTCTTTGCACACTGTCCTAACCTGTCTACCTTCTGCAGCCTCCCCACCTTCTCAATACAACCTATCCCTCCACCTATCTTTGTATCATCTGTAAACTTAGCCAAAATGCCCATGGTTCCATCGAGATGATTAATGTTGAAAGTGAAAAGTTGTGGTCGCAACAGTGACCCTTGTGAAACACCGCTAGTCACCAGCCGCCATCCTGAAAAGGAACTTTCTAGCCCCACTCTCTGCCTACTACCAGGCAGCCAATGCTAGTACCTTGCCTCTAACACCATGGGCTCTTAGTCAACAGCAACTTGTGTAGCATCTTGTCAAAGGATTTCTGAAAGTCCAGGTAGATAACACATTGGCTTTCATTTGTCTAACCTGTTTAGAACATAGGACATAGAACAATACAGCACAGAACAGCCCCTTCGGCCCACGATGTTGTGCCGAACATTTGTCCCAGCTTAAGCACCCATCCATGTACCTATCCAATTGCCGCTTAAAGGTCACCAAAGATTCTGACTCAACCACTCCCACAGGCAGCGCATTCCATATCCGCACCACTCTCTGGGTAAAGAACCCACCCCTGACATCTCCCCTAAAAGGTTTATAGAGGTTTGTTACCACCTCAAAGTATTAGGTGAAATTTGTCAGGCATGACCTCCCTTTATGAAACCATGCTGATTTGGCCCTATTTTACTATGTACTTCCAAGTATTCAGAAATTTCATCTTTCACAATGTATTCCAGAATCTTATCAACAGCTGAGGTCAAGCTGATCAGCCTGTAATTTTCTGTCTTTTGCCTTACTCCCTTCTCAAACAGAGGGGTTGTATTTGCGATTTTCCCAGTCCTCTGGGACCCTCTCTGACTGCAGTGATTCCTGCAAGATCACCACTAAAGCCTCCATTGTCTCTTCAGCCTCCATTATCTGGTCCAGGAGATTTATCCAACTTCAGCCCTTTCAGTTTTTCTAGCACCTTCTGCCAACCCTCTAGTCCTCGATTCCCCGTGTCCACCAGTGGTCATGGCCACTGTACTCACCTCTGTCGTTGACTCTCTTAAATTTGTGGGATTTACTCATGTCTTCCACACTGAAAACTGACATAAAGTACTTGTTCAGTTCCTCCACCATTTCTTTCTTCCTCTTTTTACTGTTTCTCCAGCATCATTTTCCAGTGGCCCAATGTCCACATTTGCATCTCTTTTGCCCTTCATATATAGAGTCATAGAGATGTACAGCATGGAAACTGACCCTTCGGTCCAACCTGTCCACGCCGACCAGATATCCCAACTCAATCTAGTCCCACCTGCCAGCACCCAGCCCATATCCCTCCAAACCCTTCCTATTCATATACCCATCCAAATGCCTCTTAAATGTTGCAATTGTACCATCCTCCGCCACATCCTCTGGCAGCTCATTCCATACACATACCACCCTCTGCGTGAAAACGTTGCCCCTAGGTCTCTTTTATATCTTTCCCCTCTCATCCTAAACCCTCTAGTTCTGGACTCCCCGACCCCAGGGAAAAGACTTTGCCTATTTATCCTATCCATGCCCCTCATAATTTTGTAAACCTCTATAAGGTCACCCCTCAGCCTCTGATGCTCCAGGGAAAACAGTCCCAGCCTGTTCAGCCTCTCCCTGTAGCTCAGATCCTCCAACCCTGGCAACATCCTTGTAAATCTTTTCTGAACCCTTTCAAGTTTCACAACATCTTTCCGATAGGAAGGAGACCAGAATTGCACACAATATTCCAACAGTGGCCTGACCTCAAAAGAAACCCTTGCAATCTTATAGAGTCCTACAGCATGGTGACAGGCCCTTTGGCCTAAACTGGTCCGTGCCAACCAAAATTTCCATCCACGCTAACCCCATTTCCCTGCCTTTGGCCCGTATCCTTCTAAACCTTTACTATCCATGTATTTGTCCAAACGCCTTTTAAATGTTGTTAATGTACCTTCCTCTGTGAGCTCATTCCATATATGTACCACCCTCTGCGTTAAAAAAAAAAAATTGCCCCTCGGGTTCCCTTTTGTTCTTTCCCCTTTAACTGGTACCCTCTAATCCTCAATTCCCAACCCTGGGAAAAAGACTGAGTGCATTCACCCTATCCATGCATCTCATGATCTTATACACTTCTATAAGATCCCCCTCACTCTCCTACGCTTGAAAACAAATTGTCCTAGCTTGTCCAACCTCTCCCTATAACTCCCTTGAGTGCTGGCAACATCCTTGTAAATTTCTTCTGCATTCTTTCCACTTTAATAACATCCTTCCTATAACAAGGTGACCAGAACAGAACACAGTACTCCACGTGTGGCCTCACCAACATTCTGTACAATTATAACATAACTTCTGAACTTCTATACTCAATGCCCTGACTGATGAAGGCCACTATACCAAAAACCACCTTCACTGCCTACATGTGACTCCACTCTTCCTTCATATCACGAGCTAGCTCACCCTCATATTCAATCTTCTCCCTCCTTATTTCTTTTTTAGTTGTCCTCTGTTGGTCTTTGTATACTTTCTAATCCCCTGGCTTCCCACTGTCCTTCATTGCATTATATGCTTGCTTATTTGCTTTTATGCTGGCCCTGATGTCCCTTGTCAGCCATGGTTGCCTCATCCTCCCTTTAGTATGCTTCCTTTTCTAAGCGATGAAATTTTGTGGTGTACCCCCAGAAACCCCTGCCATTGCTGTTGTACTGTCTTTCTTGCTAGGTTCCTCTCTGAGTCAATTCTCCCCAGCTCTTTCCCATTCCTCTGTAGTTGCCTTTATTCAACTATAATACAATTACATCTGATTCCAGCTTCTCCCACTCAAATTGCAGAGTAAATTCTGTCATATTAAAGAAGGATAGCCAGTTGATAGGGCAAAGTTGCAGTCAGTGTGATGGGTTGAAGTGTGTCTATTGTAATGCAAGAAGTGTCAGGAATAAAAGTGATGAAGTCAGAGCATGGAACTACAATGTTGTGGCCATAACAGAGACTTGGATATTACAGGGGCAGGAAGGGTAGTTGGATGTTCCGGGGTTTCGGCGTTTCAAAAGAAATAAAGACAGAGGTAAAAGAGGTGGGAAAATGCCATTTGTACTCAGGGATTGTATAACAGCTGCAAAAAGGGAAGTTGTCGAGGAGGGTTTGTCTACTGAGTCACTATGGGTGGAATTCAGAAACAGGAAAGGAGCAGTCACTTTATTGGAAGTTTTCTATAGACCCCCCAATAGCAACAGAGAAGCAGATTGGGAGGCAGATTTTGAAAAGGTGCAGAAATAACATGGTTGTCATGGGTGACTTCAACTTCCTTAATATTGTTTGGAATCTCCTGAGTACAAATAGTTTAGATGGAGCAGATTTTGACCGATATGTCCAGGAAGGATTCCTGACTCAATATGTACGTAGGCCGACTAGAGGGCAGGCTATATTGGATTTGGTGCTTGGCAACGAACCAGGTCAGGTGTCAGATCTCTCAGCGGGAGAACATTTCAGCAATAGTGATCACAACTCCGTCTTCTACTATAGTCGTGGAGTGGGATAGGGGCAGACAGTATGGGAAAATGTTTATTTGGGGCAGAGGGAATTACAATGCTATTAGGCAGGAACTGTGGAGCATAAATTGGGAACAGATATTCTCAGGGAAATGCAAGCTAGAAATGCTGATAGTGCTGCATAGGTTTGTCCCACTGAGGCAAGGAAGGGATGGTAAGGTGAAGGTACCTTGGATGAAGAAAGATGTGGAATATCTAGTCAAGAAGAAGAAGGAAGCAAGGATCAGACAGGGTGACAAGGTAGCCAGGAAGGAACTGAAGAATGACTTAGAGCTAGAAGGGGGCGTGAAAAAGCTTTGGTGGACAGGATTAAGGAAAACCCCAAAGTCTTCTACACTTATGAGGGACAAGAGGATAGCCAGAGTGAGGGTAGGGCCAATCAGGGATAGTGGAGGGAACTTGTGCCTGGAGTCAGAGGAGGTAGGGGAGGTCTTCAATGAATTTTTTGCTTCAGTATTCACTAGTGAGAGGGACCTTATCATTTCTAAGGACAGCATGAAACAGGCTGATATGCTTGAACAGGTTGATGTTAAGAAGGAGGATGTGCTGGAAACTTTGAAAAACATGAGAATAGATAAGTGCCCTGGGCCAGACATGATATACCTAAGATTACTACGGGAAGCAAGAGAACAGATTGCTGTGCCTTTGGTGATGATCTTTACATTCTCACTGTCCACTGGAGTAGTACCAGATGATTAAGAGGGTGGTAAATGTTATTTTCTTGTTCAAGAAAGGGAATAGGGATAACCCTGGGAATTACAGACCAGTCAGTCTTGCTTCAGTGGTGGACAAATTATTGGAAAGGATTCAAAGAGACAGGATTTATGATTATTTGGAAAAGCATAGCTTGATTAGAGATAGTTATCATGGCTTTGTGAAGGGCGGGTCATGCCGCACAAGTCTTATTGAATTCTTTGAGGATGTAACAAAACACATTGATGAAGGAAAGCAGTGGATGTGTGTATATGGATTTTAGCAAGGTTTTTGAAATGTTCCCCATGGTCAGCTCATTCAGAAAGTAAGGAGGCATGAGATACAGGGAATGTTGGCTGTCTGGATACAGAATTGGCTGGCTCATAGAAACAGAGGATGGTAGTAGAAAGTATTCAGCCTGGAGCTCAGTGACCAGTGGTATTCTGCAGGGATCTGTTCTGGGACCTCTGCTCTTTGTGATTTTTTAAAATGATTTGCATGAGGCAGTGGAGGGGTGGGCTAGTACATTTGCTGATGACATGAAGGTTGCTGGAGTTGTGGGTAGTGTGGGAGGGCTGTTGTAAGTTGCAACGGGACACTGACAGGATGTAGAACTGGGCTGAGATGTAGCAGATAGAGTTTAACTTGGAAAAGAGTGAAGTGATTCATTTTGGAAGGTCAAATTTGAATGCAGATTACAGAGTTAAAGGCAGGATTCTTGGCAATGTGGAGGAACAGGGGGATCTTGGGGTTCACATTCATAGATCCCTCAAAGTTGCCACCCAAGTTGATAGGGTTATTAAGAAGGCATATGATGTCTTGGCTTTTATTGGCACGGGGATTGAGTTTAAGAGCCGTGAGGTTATGTTGCAGCTGTATAGAGCCCTGGTTAGACCACACATGGAATGTTGTGTTCAGTTCTGGTTGCCTCATTAAAGGAAGAATGTGGAAGCTTTAAAGAGGGCGCAGAGGAGATTTACCAGGATGCTGCCTGGACTGGAGGACAAGTCGAATGAAGAAAGATTGAGGGAGCTAGGGCTTTTCTCATTGGAGCGAGGAAAAATGAGAGGTCACTTGATAGAAGTGTTCAAGATGATAAGAGGCATAGATAGAGTGGATGGCCAGAGGCAGAAATGGCTTTCATGAGGGGGCATAATTTTTAGGTGATTGGAGGGAGGTTTAGGGGAGATGTCAGAGATAGGTTCTTTATACAGAAAGTGATGATTGCGTGGAATGTACTGCCAGTGGTGGGAGTAGAGTAAGATACATTAGGGACATTTAAGCATCTCTTGGATAGGTACGTGGATGATAGTAAAATGAAAAGTCTGTGGGTTAGTTTGATCTTAGAGTAAGATAAAAGGTCGGCACAACAACGAGGGCTGAAGGGCCTGCATTGTGCTGTACTATTCTATGTTCTGTATTATGGTCAGTGCCTCCTAAGGGTTCCTTCACCTTCAACTCCCATATCAAGTTTGCCTCAATGCACATTACCAAATCCAGGATTGCCTGTTCCCCAGTGGGCTCCACCCCAAGCTGCTCCAAAAAGCCATCTTGTAGACATTCCATTACCAGCCTGGTTTTTTTCAGTTCACCTGCATCTTGAAATCCCTATGAACACTGTAACCTTTCGTGCATGCCTTTTCTGTCTCCTGGTCTATCTTGTGCCCCATATCTTGACTACTGTTTGGATGCCTGTACATAATTCCCATTGCAATTCCTCAATTAAACCCACAAACCCACAAATTGTACATTATCTGGCCCTATGTCATTTGCTATCGATTTTATTTAATTTCTTACTAACAAGGCAGCTGCAACCCTCTGCTCTACTGCCTGTCCTTTCAATGCGATGTGTATCCTTAGATAATTGGTTCCCAGTCCAAATCCCCTTGCAGCCACATCTGCATGATCCCTACCATACCATAGCTGTCAACTTCAACCTGTGCCATAAACTCATTCACCTTCTATCTGAATGCATGCAGCATACAAAATAACAACTTCAGTCCTGTATTTACCATCCCTTTTCTCATTGTCATCCCTTGATCCGATGTGCTCAAAGTTAGATTCCTAACCATTTTCAAACACTCTGTCCTATTTTGTGATCTGGAGACTTTAATAATCCCTCCTGAGTTCTTCTTTCTTTTCATTTTTCATACTTTTTCATGCAGTTGAATCCACCCCCACAGATGTAACCTCCTGCTTTGTTTCCTATTTGCCATTTTACTTCTTGGAATTTTACCCTTCCCTTGCACCCCTACCCCTTTAAAATTTTCTAGTTTAAAGTCCTGTTGACCACCCTATTTACCCTTCTCACTAGAACATTGGTTCCAATTAGGTTCAGGTGTGGACCATCCGAACAATACAGATCCTTCCTGTTACAATGCTAACACTAGTGCCGCATGAAATGGAATCCTTTTTTTCCACACAACTCCTTTAGCCATGTGTTTAATTCCCTTATTCTCACGCCCCTGTGCCAAATTGCACATGGCTCGGGTAGTAATTCAGAGTTTATCACCCTTGAGGACCTGCTCTTTAATTTAGTTCCTCATTCCCGATAATTCCCAAACCGGTCCTCTTTCCCCATCTTGCCTATGTATTTTGTCCCGAAGCGGATCATAACAACTGGATCTTCCCCCTCCCTCTCCAATATCCTTCCAAATCTGTCGGAGATTACATTAGATTAGATTAGAATCCCTACAGTGTGGAAATAGGCCCTTTGGCCCAACAAGTCCACACCAACCCTCTGAAGAACAATCCATCCAGATGTCCCTCATCCTGGCTCCAAGCAAGCAAATTATCATGCGGAACTCTCGATCCTGCTTACACAGGATGCTATCTATTCCCCTAATTATAGAATCCCCTTATTATATGAGCTATCATTCCTGTTGGTCACTAGTTAGCAGCACGAGAATGTGAGAATTCTAATCAAAGTTCACATTTCCCATACAACTATCGAAAAAGGTGAAGAGTTTCATTCCTTTAATGCCCCCAGCACTGTCTCCAATGTGGCTCTTCAGGCCCAGCAGACTTTACAATCCTATCCTGTACCTAACAGCCTTTCAGATGTACTTCCATTTATATCAAGAGTGTCAACCTTCAGAACAACAGTTAATCTTTACTGATACCCCAGGTCATCAATGTCCCAAGTGGGCATTCTTTAAAGAAAGTACGTGCACCTTCTATGGAATTACCTGCAGCTTCAGGAGGTTGTCAGACCCTCCATATAGAAACAATATTAATGGACAGAAACATTATTTTTGTAGATGTTTTTCTGGTAGCTTGAACACCAGCCGAATTTCAGAGCTCATGTCCGTAATTAGGCCAAACGTGAACTTTGAAATGTGTTACTCTCCTAATCTTTCTGTGATTCAACTCCCAAAGTATCTATGGTGTGGAAATGTCCTCTCTCTATTCCCTCACCCTTGCCAACAACTTTAACACAGGTTTCCATGCTCAGGAATTTGGGCAGCATCATCATGATTTCCTGTACATTCACTTTAAGGACAGAAGTCAAAAGATGGTGTGGTGTTGGACAATGGAATTACCAATTTGTAATTGTGGCTATGCAACAGTATGATGGAGTGGCAAACACAATATTCAGTGAAATATTCCCTTTTGCAGAACATGGAACAATGTATTGCTTAATTTTAAACAATAAATGGCATGTTGATAGCATCATGTTTAAAGCATTATTCAAAAGACCCCAATGATCTATGTTCCAGTGACTAAAACAGAACTTACTAATGCAACTCAGCAGGTCTGGCAAGTTCTGTGAAGTGAAAGCAGAGTTAACGTTTTGAGTCCAATAACTCCTCTTCAAAACTGTTCCAGTGAAAGGTTGAATTGAGTGACATTGCGTCATGGGTTTATCCAAATACAATCTGGTATTCTGAACATTGCAGGCAATGGATGACAAGTCTCATGACATGAGTGCCAGGGAATTGGATGTGGAAACCAGCAGCTTTATTCCTAGTTTAAGTCATAGGGAATGTCACTAACAGATGGGCTTATCACACACCTGACCTGCCAAATGGTGTCCCCACATCTAGAATTGAAATATGTTAGAATAAAGTTAATATGACAAAAATTCTTCAAACCTTGAATGTGTGTTTTGATCTCTTTTTCACAGAAATCTCCAGTAATGCTTGCTGGCATGGCCGATGGAATGGTCGCAGTTTACTCTCTGGTTAATGAGATTCCTGAGGGTTGGTGCTCCTACCTGTGCTCACGCTCAGCAAACAAGTTTCAGTTTAAAATCTCCGATAATGACCTTCGACAGAATGCATATCGAGTTACTGATATGGTAACAGTGAACAGTGGATCAGAAGTGTGGTACAGCAACGGTGCTGGGATCCTTGTCATAGACACACTTGTTACAGAAATAACTCGGAGATTAGAACCTTACCAAGCTCCCTCTCAAGTCATATCAATGACTTGCAATGTGGGATGTAATGGGGAAGAGGCCGTTTGGTGTCTGGATGACAGGACAAGTACCTTAATTATGTATCGGTCATATCAGGTCTGTGCCCATTACACATGCAGTGACTGTAATCCATTAAGAGACATGTTCCCCATCCAGCAGCCTGCTAGTTTTACAACAACCACAGCCATTACTACCACAGATATGACTGATTCCAACTCCACAGATGTCAGCATCATTTTCAATGATGAGGTTGGAACGCAAGTTATAAGACATTCCGACTCCATGACCGATTACTGTTCTCTATCGTCCGAATCTTGCTCCTCTAACAGGAACACTGGAACATCATTTAGTGCCCTGAGTTCCCCAACCAGTCCCACAAGTATTCCTCATTCTACTGACTTTGTTGAGTCATGCTCATTGCGTGACAGGTCTGGAAGCATCTCCCCGCCAGTGGATGATAGCGAACAGCTACAAGCTGTAAAAATCCTAGCAGTTAAGGACACCCTGTGGATACCGAGGTAGGTCACTTATAAGATCCACTCAATTAGAAAAACATGTGTTCACAATCTCAGTGCAGGAGGTTGGATGTCACAAAGCAAAATTAAAAATGCAGTTTTCTTCATTTATAATCTAGTAATCTTGTTAGTTTCTAGATGCTTAATGATATTAATAATTTAGGCTAGTTTCGTTTATAGATTATACAGTGAATGAATTGAGTATTAATGCAATCAACAATAATTGATAGCTACTTTGATTTATGATAATTCAACTAATTTGTCAAATTGATATAAATGGAAATATTGGTTTTGCTGATATGTAATTCCCCTTATGCAAACTCCTAGTGTGGGGGGCAGATGTAGATTGCAACAGGACACTGACAGGAAGCAGAACCGGACTGATAAGTGGCAGATAGATTTCAACCTGGAAAAGTGTGAATTGATTCTTGCCAGTGTGGAGGAACAGAGGGATCTAGGTGTCCATGTCCATAGATCCCTCAAAGTTGCCACCCAATTTGATAGGGTTGTTAAGAAGGCTTTCATTAGCAGGGGATTGGGTTTAAGTGGTATGAGGCTATGCTGCAGCTCTACACAGCACTGGTTAGATCACACATGGAATATTGTGTTCAGTTCTGGTTGCCTCGTTATAGGAAGAATGTGGAGGCTTTAGAGAGGGTGCAGAGGAGATTTACCAGGATGCTGCTTGGACTGGGGAGGACAAGTTATATGAAGAAAGATTGAAGAAGCCAAGGCTTTTCTCATTGGAGCGAAGACAAATGAGAGGTGACTTGATAGAGGTGTACAAGATGATAAGAGGCATAGATAGAGTGGATGGCCAGAGATGTTTTTCCCAGGGCAGCAATGGCTTTCATGAGGGGGCATAATTTTTAGATGATTGGAGGAAAACAGCCTCAAGTCCCTCAGCTTTTCTTCAGAAGACCTTCCCTCCATACCAGGCAACATCTTAGTAAATCTTCGCTGAACCTTTCCGAAGCTTCCACATCCTCCTGATAATGGGGTGACCAGAACTATATGCAGTACTCCAGATGTGGCAACACCATAGTTTGTGCAGCTGTAGCATGACCTCGTGGCTCCGAAACTCAATCCCACCACCAATAAAAACTAACTCACCATATGCCTTCTTAACAACCGTATCAACCTGAGTAGCAACTTTCAAGGATTTATGTATATGGACTCCGAGATCTCTCTACTCATCCACACTACCAAGAATCTTTCCATTAGCCCAGTACTCTTTATTCCTGTTGCTCCTTCCAAAGTGAATCACCTCACACTTTTCCACATTAAATTCCATTTGGCACCTCTCAGCCCAGCTCTGCAGCTTATCTATGTCCCTCTGTAACCTGCAACATCCTTCTGCACTGTCTACAACTCTACTGACTTTAGTGTAATCTGCAAATTTACTAACCCATCCTTCTATGGCCTTATCCAGTTCATTTATAAAAATGACAAACAGCAGTGGACCCAAAACAGATCCTTGCAGTACACCACTAGTAACTGAACTCCAGGATGAACATTTCAGCTAGCCAATTTCTGACCAAAACCGCCAAATCTCTCTCAGTTCCATGCCTCCATATTTCATGCAATAGCATACCAAGGGGAACCTTATCAAACGCCTTACTGCAATCCATATATACTACATCGACCACTTTACCCTCATCTACCTGTTTAGAAGGATGAGGGGGATTATAGTGAAATTTGCAGTATTTTGACCTGAATAGAGTGGACATGTTTCAAGAGACTAGGACCTGAGGGCATTGCCCCTGAGTGAAGAGGCGACCTTTTAGAACGAGATAAGGAGGAATTTCTTTAGCCAGAGGGTGATTTTTCTGAGGAACTCATTGCTACAGAGAGCTGTAGAGGCCAACTAATTGAGTGTATTTAAGACAGTAAGGGAATCAAGAGTTATCGGGAAACGGCAGGAAAGTAGAGTTGAGAAACATATCAGCCATGATCAAATGGCAGGGCAGTCTCAGTGGGCTGAATAGCCTAATTCTGCTCCTATATCATATATCTCCTATGTCGGGCGGCACAGTGGCTCAGTGGTTAGCACTGCTTCCTCACAGCGTCAGAGGGCCGGGTTCGAATCCAGCCTCGGGCGACTCTGTGCGTATTCTCCCAATGTTTGCGTGGGTTTCTCCAGGTTCTCCGGTTTCCTTCCACCACCCAAAGATGTGTAGGTTAGATGAATTGGCCACGCTAAATTGCCCGTAGTGTTCAGGGATGTGTAGGCTACCTGCATTAGTCAGGGGCAAATGTAAGGTAGAGGAATGGGTCTGAGTGGGTTACTCTTTGGAGAGTCGGTGTGGATCCGTTGGGCCGAAGGGCCTGTTTCCACACTGTTGGGGTTCTAGTTCTAGTTCTAGTTCTTATAATCCATTATTCACTTGTGTTGCCACTTGCAGGGAGCTATGAACTTGGACCCCAAGATCCCGCTGTATATCAATGCTCCTAAACGTCCTGCCATTAACTGTATATTTTCCTCTTGCATTTCATCTCCCAAAAATGCATCACCTCACATTTGTCATCCTCCACTCAACTTTTCCAAATGATCTCTATCCTGCTGTAACTTTTGAATACCTTGCTTACTCTCTACAATTCCACCATTTTTTGTATTGTCTGCAAAACTACTAACCAGACTGCCTACATTTTCATCGAAGTCATTTATAGGTCCCAGCACTGATTATTATGGATCTGCTGTATAAATTGCCTTGGGATTCTCATTAATCCTACTCACAAAAACCTTTTGTGGTCTGTCCTAGCCCTCCTAATTTCTTGTTTAAATTATTTTCTGCTCATTTTATATTCTTCAAGGATCTTGTTTGATTTAATTCCCCCAACCTTCTGAAATATCTATGCTCCATCAAATTTGATGTCTTGTTCAGCCCAAGTTTGAGCACTCCACCATTGGTGGCTGCCTTCAGTTGCCTAGGCAAAAGTTCCAGAATCTCTCTCTACACCTGCCTCCCTCTCCAAGATACTTCATAAAACCTACCTTGTTGAGCTTTAGCTCATTTGACTTGATATCTCCTTGTTTTATTCATTGGCACAGAATCACAAAAATATTAGTGCAGAAGGAGACCATTCAGACTGTTGTGTCTGCATTGGCTCGATTATCTAGTGCTAATCTCCTACCTTTTCCTGACATTGCTACACATAACTGCTATCCAAAAAAACCATCTAATACCCTCTTGAATTCCTCAATTAAATCTATCTCCACCACATTAGTGTATTCTATACCCTAACAACTCACTGTGTGAAAAAGATGTTTTGCACATCACTCTAGCTTCATTTGCACATCATTTTAAATCAATTCCCTCTTGCTCTTATTTCTTTTATAAGTGGAAATAGTTTCTCCCTATCTACTCTGTCCAGCCTACTCATCTTTCAGCCACCTTGTCTCGAGGAACAACAGTCTTAACTACTTCAATCTACCCTCAACTGCAGTTTCTCATGCCATTCTAATAAAGTGTTTCTTTACTCTCTCCAATGTTTCCTATAATGTGGCACCCACAACTCTAGCTGAGGTCTAACAGGTGTCTTGTACAAGTTCAGTATCATACCCTTGTTCTTGTATTCTTGTGTCCCTATGAATAAAGCTGAGAACACCATATGTTTACTAACTGAACTCTCCTGCCACCTTCAATGATTTGTGTACATGTATACCCAGGTCTCTCTGCTCTGGCACTGCCTTTCAAATTTTATGTTTCTTTCAATCTTCTTTCAACCAAAATGCATCATGTCAACCATCCCTGCACTGAACTTCATCAGCTCACCCCATCAAATTGTTAATGTCCTCTTGGAGTTCTACACTATCCTTACAGTTTAAAATTCATCCAACTTTGTTAGCTGAATGTAGGTTTGCTCGCAGAGCTGGAAGGTTCGTTTTCAGACATTTTGACACCATGCTAGATAACATCATCAGTGAGCCTCAGGATGAAACACTGTTGGTATGGCCCGCTTTCTATCTGTGTGTATAGGTTTCCTTGGGTTGGTGATGTCATTTCCTGTTCTTTTTCTCAGGGGTGGTAAGTGGGACCGAGTCAATGTTTTTGTTGATAAAGTTCCAGTAGGAATGCCATGCTTCTAGGAATTCTCGTGCGTGTCTCTGTTTGGCTTGTCCTAGGATGGATGTGTTGTCCCAGTTGAAGTGGTCAGAAGTGGGTACTGCAGATGCTGAAGATTAGAGTCAAGATTAGGGTGGTGCTGGAAAAACACAGCAGGTCCGGCAGGATCCGAGGAGCAGAAAATTGACGTTTCGGGCAAAAGCTTTTCATCAAGAATGTCATTCCTGATGAAGGGCTTTGCCCGAATAATCGATTTTCCTGCTCCTTGGATGCTGCCTGACCAGTCGAAATGGTGTCCTTCCTCATCCGTATGTAAGGATACTAGTGACAGCGGGTCATGTCTTTTTGTGGCTAGTTGATGTTCATGTATCCTGGTGGCTAGTTTTCTGCCTGTTTGTCCAATGGCATCTGCAAACTTGGCAATTGTCCCCTGCACAGCAGTGATACTTATCCGAAAAAGCAAGGGTTCCAATATCAGCTCCTGATGAACTCTACTACAAAACATGTTCTGTATAAGCAGCGCACATGAGCAGCTGTGCAAAACCCGCACACGTCCCATGATCATGCACTGTATAATCAATTTCAAATGACCAATGAATCCCAGGATGCTACACACGCCAGAACAAAATCCAGGCTTTCTAAATTAACTATTTGGGCACACTACTCATTCTCTCTTATTGCAATCGTCGAAACAAGTTCTGGAAAGGGGAAGAAACTAGGTCACATCACTTTCGGCCAGGGGCTCAGGTTGGAAGCTGTCGGAACAAGGTTGGGGAAGTGTGGGGAATTAACCATCTTCTCAGCAGTGACCAGGAGGATCAGGGATGAGAAGTTGAGGAAGCATTTAGCCTTCCAGAAGGAAAGAACACTTGATGCAAATAGCAAGTTACATTTCTCTTTCATGTTTTAAATATTTATTTTCTTGATAAGTTTAAAATCTGGCCTAAAAGAAAAGCAAAGAAGTCTTCAAAACACAATCCAGCACACATCCCAAAAGGGAATGGCTTTCTGAGCTCATTGAAACTGAAATGCCACCTTCAACTCAGAAACAGAATCTACAACTCAATGAGATTTTCAATTATCACAAAGTTCTCCTTGTAATGTCACAGTTGCAGTAAAGATGAATGCATCCAAACTTCCACGTAAGACATTGATGATTGTGTAGCAAAGTGCACAGCAAGAATCACAGGAAGAATCTGGCACAGCAAGAGTTTTGCCTTCGAATTTGTCAAGTGTATTGGCTTTGTTATAAAGAATTCCTGGGTGAATTGCGCAGATTGCGATTTCATATGTTGATATTGGGCAAAAGTACGGACATTTCAGTATAAAAAATGTTGATTTTGTACATCAAGTTCCAATCAGAATTTGAATTTGTTTACAAGACTGTCTTTGCAGGAATTTGGAAACTGACTGCTTGTGTCTCCATTGTGAAAGCAAAAAGTAGTTTTAATCAGTGACCTTGATTTACAAGATGATGTTGTTTATATCAGGATGGAGAAGAAAAATGGAGCATCTGCAGTGACACAAAGTCAAGCATTTGTTAGAACAGCATTGTGTTGCTCACATAGAACATAGAAAAGTACAGCACAGAACAGGCCCTTCGGCCCACAATGTTGTGCCGAGGATTATTCCTAATCTAAAATAAGAAAATCTAACCTACGCATCCTTCAATTCACTGTTATCCATGTGCATGTCCAGCTTAAATGTCCCTAATGACTCTGCTCTTCGGAGTGTCGTTGTGGACTTGTTGGGCCGAAGGGCCTGTTTCCACACTGTAGGTAATCTAATCTAATTTAATCTAAAGAATCTACCTCTGACATCCCTTCTATACCTTCCTCCTAATATCTTAAAACTATGACCCCTCGTGCCAGTCAATCCTGCCCTGGGGAAAAGTCTCTGGCTATTGACGCTACCCTTGCCTCTCATTACCTTGTGTACCTCAATCAGGTCACCTCTCTTCCTCCTCCTCTCCAGAGAGAAAAGCCCGGGCTTAGTCAACCTCTCTTCGTAAGGCAAGCCCTCCAGTCCAGGCAGCATCCTGGTAAACCTTCTTTGCTCCCTCTCCAAAGCCTCCATTTCTTTTCCTATAATAGAGCGGCCAGAACTGGACACAATATTCCGAGTGTGGTCTCACCAGGGATTTGTAGAGCTGCAGCAAAACTTCGCAGCTCTTAAACTTGATCCCCCTGTTAATGAAAGCCATATGCCTGAAGTTGGTTCCCTCTCAAAGTAGGACTGTATCCTGGGTCCAGACATATAACCAGCTGACTGGTGCAGGGATAGCTGTAAGAGCTCCATCGCCAAGTGCAATCATCATTTTCACTTCTCTAGTTGTTGTCTACATCTTGTTCTATAGGATCAAGATCTGGTGGCAGGAGTCATCTCAGGTCTTAAATGTCAGCCCAGTTAACGCAACATCTTTCCTCACTGAGGCCCTTATAGAAACATTATCAGCTATTGTCAGGCTATTATTAGGTACAACTAGGTAAAACTCTATTATTAAGTACAGGCATTTCCTATAGCCCAGCTGTTATCTGGATCCTGTTGGTGCTGCTCCAAAACAAAGTAACCCTGCACCTGGTATTGACAGCTTTGATGTGTCACATGACCATGAAGCAGCACAGTGGGTGGGTCACAGCACCAGGAACCCAGGTTTGATTCCAGCCTAGGGCGACTATGAGGAGTTTGCACATTCTACATGTCTGCATGGGTTTTGTCCCACAGTCCAAAGATGTGCAGATTAGGTAGATTGGCTATGCTAAATTGCCCACAGTGTCCATGGATGTGAAAGCTAGGTGGATTAGCCATGGGAAAGAGCAGGCTCATCGGGATAGGGTCGAGTCTGGGTGGGATGCTCTTCGAAGGATTGGTGTGAACTTGATGGGCCGAATGGCCTGCTTCCACACTGTAGGGATTCTGCGATTCTATGAAACCATTGTGTGCTGCACCCACTGTATACTGCAGACCACTCCCATTGCACACTGCATACTGCACATAGCTACAAGTGCATGTTGCACACTGCACCATGCTCCCAGTGTACAGTGCACCCAGTCTGTGCTGTTCATTGTCACTGTTGCTCTAAACTTGCTTTTCATTGCTGTTTTGTTGTTTTTAATTTCAGACAAGGTGGTGATATCATTGTTATTGAGCTGGAAAACCAGTCCGTCAGCCAGCAAGGCAGGGTCGTGGCAGTGCTAAAGCCAGAATCTGTACCTAAAGACGGGTAAGTGAATATTAAGTTAGTAGAAAGCCCAGAAGCAAACCCAGTTGGCAGTGCAGGAAGGAGCTATCTTTCAACTTGTTGTCCAACTAGTGATGCAATCCATTGCAAATATGGACAGTGCATCAGAGACAGAAGTTTCAGCCAAAGCACTTACAGCTCTGTGTTTAAAATTCGATGGGATGTATCTTAATTCAGTCTGTCATCTTTTGGATGGATTGGTCATATGATTATATTATTACCATCATTACTTTCTAAAGTATGTCCTAATTTCTGTTTAAAGTGGGATTCAGAAATTGATTCTTTCTCAGAAGCTTTTTTTTGTTCTTTCTGTTTATTATTGTAAATGTTCTGGTTTAGAAAAAGTTCCAATGGGAAAATATTTGTTAAGGATTCCATTGCCCAATTTTGTGATATTTCCAGCAGCTCTGTAACGACAGGAAATGTGTTTGCAAATACACCCTTAATGTGTCACCTTCTCCCTATCTTACATAGGGTGATCCTATAGGCCTCTCAGATAGCCAAGCCTTTGCAGGTAATACAAATTACATGCTACATCTACTGCTGGACCTTGGGCCACTTGGCAGACCCTGATATCCCTAGTATCCAGAGCCCACTGGCACAGAGAAACTATATTAGAAAACACTCAAAGCAGAGCTATATATGTATCTGTCTGTGTGTCTTCTCTTTTTGTCAAGCCATTGGGAAATTCCACACACACCCCCACCCAGTCTTCTGAAATGACCTAGCAAGCCAAATCAGTTGTATCAAGTGCTGCAAACTCTCAACAAAGGAATTAAACCACCTGGTATTGACCAAGGATCACCAAATGACAACCCAATCAACCCTGCAAAGACCTCCTTCCTGACATCTGCAACCTAATGCCAAAATTGAGAGAGTTGTCTCACAGAAACATCAAGCAATAGCCTGACATTGTCATAAACATTTAATTATGCCATATACTCAATGTCCTAGAGTGGGCGGCACGGTGGCACAGTGGTTAGCACTGCTGCCTCACAGCGCCAGAGACCCGGGTTCAATTCCCGCCTCAGGCAACTAACTGTGTGGAGTTTGCACGTTCACCCCGTGTCTGCGTGGGTTTCCTCCGGGTGCTCCGGTTTCCTCCCACAGTCCAAAGATGTGCAGGTCAGGCGAATTGGCCATGCTAAATTGCCCATAGTGTTAGGTAAGGGGTACATATAGGGGTATGGGTGGGTTGCGCTTCGGCGGGGCGGTGTGGACTTGTTGGGCCGAAGGGCCTGTTTCCACACTGTAAGTAATCTAATCTAATCTAATCTAAAAAACCTCCATCACTGTTATATCCTATTCCACCAGCAGGACAGACAAAGAAAATTACAGCACAGGAACAGGCCCTTTGGTCCTCCAAGCGTGCACCGATCCAGATCATCTATCTAAACCTGTCATCTATTTTCTAAGGATCTGTGTTCCTCTGCTCCCTGCCCATTCATGTATCTGTCTAGATACATCTTAAATGACACTATTGTGGCCGCATCTACCACCTCCACTGGCAATGCGTTCCAGGCACCCACCACCCTCTGCGTAAAAAAACTTTCCACACACATCTCGCCTGAACTTTTCATCTCTCACCTTGAACTCATGACTCATCCACCCTGTCTATACCCCTCATGATTTTGTAGGCCACAATCGACCTCCGCCTTTCCAATGAAAATAATCCTAATCTACTCAACCTCACTTCATAGCTAGCAGCCTCCATACCAGGCAACATCCTGGTGAACCTCCTCTGTTACCCTATCAGAAGCATCCACATCCTTCTGGTAATGTGGTGACCAGAAATGTACGCAGAATTCCAAATGTGGCTGAACCAAAGTCCTTTACAACTAACAACTGTAACGTGACCTGCCAACTCTAGTACTCAATACCCCATTTGATAAAGGAAAGAATGCGATATGCTGCCTTGACCACTCCATTGAGCTGTGTTGCCAACGTCAGGGAACAATGGATCTGAACACCTAGATCTCTCTGTACATCAATTTTCCCTAGGACTTTGCTATTTACTGTATAGTTTGCTCCTGAATTTGATCTTCCAAAATGTATCACCTCACATTTGGCTGGATTGAAGTCCATCTGCCCAATTCTCCAACCTATCTATATTCTGCTGTATTCTCTGATGGTCCCCTTTACTATCTGCTACTCCACCAATCATCTGAAAACTTCTAATCAAACTGCCTATACCTTCCTCCAAATCATATATGCATATCACAAACAATAGTGATCCCTGCACGAATCCCAGTGGAACACCACTAGTCACAGGTCTCCATTTTGAGAAATTCCCTTCCACTCCTACTCCCTGTCTGCTGTTGCCCAGCCAGTTTTTAATCCATCTAGCTAGTACACTTTGGACCCCATGCAACTTCACTTTCTCCATTAGTCTATCATGGGGAACCATAATCAAACACCTTACTGAAGTCCATGTATATGACATTTCCAGCCCTTCCCTCATCAATCAACTTTGTCACTTCCTCAAAGAATGGAGTGTGACGAAATACTCCCCACTTGTGCAGCTCCAACAACACCCAGGAGGCTTGACATCATTCATGATAAAGCAGCCTGTTTGATTGTGGATGTACTTCCATTCCGTCTTTATAATACTACACTCAGTAGCTGTATTGTGTCCCAGTTACAAGATGCACTACAGAAATTCACCAAAGCTCCTCAAACTGCATTTTCCACTACTGTCTAAAAAGACAAGAGCAGCAGATACATGGGAATGCCAGTAGCTGAAAGTTTCCCTCCAAGCTATTCCACTATTCCATTATCATCTATACATAGAACATAGAACAGTACAGCACAGAACAGGCCCTTCAGCCCACGATATTTTGCCGACCACTGATCCTCATGAATGCACCCTCAAATTTCTGTGACCATATGCATGTCCAGCAGTCTCTTAAATGTCCCCTGCCTCCACAACTGCTGCTGGCAACGCATTCCATGCTCTCTCAACTCTCTGTGTAAAGAACCCACCTCTGACATCCCCTCTATACTTTCCTCCAACCAGCTTAAAACTATGATCCCTCGTGTTAGTCATTTCTGCCCTGGGAAATAGTCTCTGGCTATCGACTCTATCTATGCCTCTCATTACCTTGTATACCTCAATTAGGTCCCCTCTCCTCCTCCTTTTCTCCAATGAAAAAAGTCTGAGCTCAGTCAACCTCTCCTTATAAGATAAGCCCTCCAGTCCAGGCAGCATCCTGGTAAACCTCCTCTGAACCCTCTCCAAAGCATCCACATCTTTCCTATAATAGGGCGACCAGAACTGGACGCAGTATTCCAAGTGCGGTCTAACCAAAGTTTTATAGAGCCGCAACAAGATCTCATGACTCGTAAACACAATCCCCCTGTTAATGAAAGCCAAAACACCACATGCTTTCTTAACAACACCTCCAACCTTTGTGTTGTCTACAAACTTGCTGACCCATCCTTGAATCCCCTCATCCAAGTCATTAATAAAAATTACAAACAGTAGAGGCCCAAGGACAGAGCCCTGTGGAACACCACTCACCACAGACTTCCAGGCAGAATATTTTCCTTCTACTACCACTCACTGTCTTCTGTTGGCCAGCCAATTCTGTATCCAAACAGCTATGTTCCCCTGAATCCCATTCCTCCTGACCTTCTGAATGAGCTTACCATGGGGAATCTTATCAAATGCCTTGCTGAAGTCCATACATTTATGGTCATTGGATAAATATATGGATGATAATGGAATAGTGTAGGTTAGATGGGCTTCAGATTGGTATCACAGGTCAGCGCAACGTCGATGGCTGAAGGGCCTGCACTGTGCTGCATTGTTCTATGTTCTAAGCCTGACTTGGAAATATACCACCATTCTTTCAGGGTTATTTCCCATAGAATCATAGAGATGTACAGCTCGGAAACAGACCCTTCGGTCCAACTAGTCTATGCCGACCAGATATCCTAAATTAGTCTTGTCCCGTTTGCCAGCACTTGACCCATATTCCTCTAAACCTTTCCAATCATATACCCATCAGATGCCTTTTAAATGTAATTGCACCAGACTCCATGACTTCCTCTGGCAGCTCATTCCATTCAAGTACCGCACTCTGTGTGAACATGTTGCCCCTTAGGACTCTTTTAAATCTTTCCCTTCTCACCCTAAACCTATGCCCTCTCATTCTGGACTCCCAACCCAAGGAAAAGACCTTGACTATTTATCCTGTCCATGCCCCTCATGATTTTATAAGCTTCTATAAGGTCACCTTTCAGCCTCCAATGATCCAGGGTAAACAGCCCCTGCCTATTCAGCCTCTTCCTACAGCTCAAACCCTACAATACTCCAATCTTTTCTGAACTCTTTCAAGTTTCACAGTGTCCTTTCTATAGGAGGGAGAGCAGAATTGCACACAATATTCCAAAAGTGGCCCAATCCCTGTCCTATACAGCCGCAACATGACCTCCCAACTCCTATACTTGATGCTCTGACCAATGAAGGAAAGCATACCAAACGCTGCCTTCACTATCCTGCGACTCCACTTTGAAAGAACTATGAATCTGCACTCTAAAGTCTCCTTGTTCAGCAACACTCCCCAGGACCTTACCATTAAGTGTATAATCAGTCCTGCCCTGATGTGCTTTTCCAAAACGCAGCACCTTGCATTTATTTCAATTAAACTCCATCTGCTGCTCCTCAGCCCATTGGCCCAACTGATCAAGATTGTAATCTGAGACAACTTTCTTCGCTGTCCACTATACCTCCAATTTTGGCATCATCTGCAAACTTAATAACTATACCTTCTATGTTCACATCCAAATCATTTATATAAATGATGAAAAGCAGGGGACCCAGCACCGATCCTTGTGGCACACCATTGGTCACAGGCCTCCAGTCTGAAAGTCAACCTTCCACCACCACCCTCTGTCTTCTACTTTTGAGCCAGTTCTGTATCCAAATGGCTAGTTCTCCATGTATTCCATGAGATCTAACCAATCTCCCATGAGGAACCTCATCGAAAGCCTTACTTACGTCCATTTTGATCACGTCCACTGCTCTGCCCTCATCAATCCTCTTCATTATTTCTGCAAAAACCTCAATCAAGTTAGTGAGACATGACTTCCTACGCACAAAGAAATGTTGACTATCCTTAATCAGTCCTTACCTATCCAAGGAAATGTAAATCCTGTCCCTCAGGATTCAGTCCAACAACTTACCCACCACCGACGTCAGGCTCACCAGTCTATAGTTCACTGGCTTTTCCTTACCACCTTTCTTAAATAGTGGCATGATGTTAGCCAACCTTCAGTCTTCCGCCACCTCACATGTGACTATTGATGATCCAAATATCTCAACAAAGGACCGAGCAATCACTTCCCTAGTTTCCCACAGAGTTCTAGGATACACCTGATCACATCCTCAGGATTTATCCACTTTCATGCGTTTTAAGACATTCTTCAAGATGTCACCATCTATTTCCTCACATTGTATATCTTCCATGTCCTTCTCCACAGTAAACACTAATGCAAGATATTCATTTAGTATCTCCTCCATCTCCTGCTGACTTTGAGGGGTCCTATTCTCTTCCTAGTTACCTTTTTGTCCTTAATGTATTTGTAAAGACCCTATGGATTATCCTTAACCCTATTTGCCAAAGCTATCTTATGCACCCTTTTTGCCTTCCTGATTTCCCTCGTAAGTATACTCCTACTGCCTTAATACTTTTCTAAGAATTCAGTAGATCTCTGCTTTTGATACCTGACATTTGCTTCCTTCTTTTTCATGACCAAAACCTCAATTTCTCTAATCATCAGCATTCTCTACACTTACCAGCCCTGCCTTTCACCCCAAAAGGAACATATTTTCTCTGCACTCTCATCATATCATTTGTGAAGGCCTCCCATTTCCAGCCATCCCTCTACCTGTGAGTAATCCAGATATTATTAGCTTCGACAACTACCTTTTTAAATTATTTTACGCACAACAAGTGGTAAATGTTTGGAACTCTGATCCACAAATGGCAGTGGATGCTAGATCATTTTAATTTTAAATCTAAGATAGATAAAGTTTTGTTAAGCAAATATATTCAGGGATATAGGCCAAAGGGGTGTGGAGTTAGGTCCCAGATCTCAATGAATGGCGAAACAGACTCAAGGGAATGAATGGCAGCCACCTGTTTCTGTGTTCCTGTCATACTGGGTCAAAATCCTGGAACTTCTGATCACTTTCTCCCATATTCCTTAAAAGAATTTTTTAAAAGTAAAAGACATTACATGGGGTGCAGAAAGGATTCACAAGAATTATTCCAAGAAAAATTCAATTAACTTTTCGTGTACCATTTTTGTCATAATTGTCCCGAAATGCACTGCCTCAGAAAATCATGAATTAGATTCATGGAGCATTGAACAGTTGTGCCAAGCATTTATCCTAACCTAAGATCAACCTAACCTACGCACCCCTCAATTTACTGCCGTCCATATGCTTGTCCAGCAGTCACTTAAATGTCGTTAATGTCTCTGACTCAACTACCACCACTGGCAGTGCATTCTATGCATCCACCACTCTCTGTGCAAAGAACCTACCTCTGACACCTCCCCTACACCTTCCTTCAATCACCTTCAAATCATGAACCCTCATGACAGCCATTTCTGCCGTGGGGAAAAGTCTCTTACTATCTACTCAATCTATGTCTCTTATTACCTTGTTACACCTCTATCAAGTCACCTCTCTTCCTCCTCCTCTCCAGTGTGAAAAGCCTAAGCTCAGTCTACCTCTCTTCATAAGAAAGCCCTCCAAACCAGGCAGCATCCTGGTAAATCTCCTCTGCACCCTGTCTAAAGCATCTACATCCTTCCTGTAATGAGGCAACCAGAACTGGATACAATATTAAGATTAGGGAGCATGGTAAAAAAGGAGGGGGGATGGCGTTGCTAATTAGAAATGGTATAACGGCTGCAGAAAGGCAGTTCGAGGGGGATCTGCCTTTGGAGGTAGTTTGGGCCGAAGTCAGAAATAGGAAAGGTGCAGTCACTTTGTTGGGTGTTTACTATAGGCCCCCCAATAGCAGCAGAGATGTGGAGAAACAGATTGGGAAACAGATTTTGGAAAGGTGCAGAAGCCACAGGGTAGTAGTCATGGGCGATTTCAACTTCCCAAATATTGATTGGAAACTGTTTAGATCAAGTAGATTGGACAGGATGGTGTTTGTGCAGTGTGTCCAGGAAGCTTTTCTAACACAGTATGTAGATTGTCCGACCAGAGGGGAGGCCATATTGCATTTGGTACTCGTAAATGAACCGGGACAAGTGATGGGCTTGATAGTGGGTGAACATTTTGGTGATGGTGACCACAATTCTGTAACTTTCACCTTGGTTATGGAGAGAGATAGGTCCGTGCAACAGGGTAGGTTTTACAATTGGGGAAAGG
>NC_057745.1:35774581-35778888 GCF_004010195.1 Chiloscyllium plagiosum
TTTGGAAGGACAAATAAGAATGTGGAATACAGGGTTAATGGTAGGGTTCTTGGTCAGGTGGAGGAACAGAGGGATCTTGGGGTCTATGTACATAGTTCTTTGAAGGTTGCCACTCAGGTGGATAGAGTTTGTAAGAAGGCCTATGGAGTATTATCGTTCATTAGCAGAGGGATTGAATTCAAGAGTCTTGAAGTGATGTTGCAACTGTACAGGACTTTGGTTAGGCCGCATTTGGAGTACTGTGTGCAGTTCTGGTCGCTTCACTTTAGGAAAGATGTGGAAGCTTTGGAGAGGGTGCAGAGAAGATTTACCAGGATGTTGCCTGGAATGGAGAATAGATCGTACAAGGATAGTTTGAGAGTGCTAGGCCTTTTATCTTTGGAACGGCGAAGGATGAGGGGTGACTTGATCGAGGTTTATAAGATGATCAGAGGAATAGATAGAGTAGACAGTCAGAAACTTTTTCCCCTGGTACAACAGAGTGTTACAAGGGGACATAAATTTAAGGTGAAGGGTGGAAGGTATAGGGGAGATGTCAGGGGTGGGTTCTTTACCCAGAGTGTGGTGGGGGCATGGAATGCGCTGCCTGTGGGAGTGGTAGAGTCAGAATCTTTGGTGACCTTTAAGCGGCAATTGGATAGGTACATGAATGGATGCTTAAGCTGGGACAAATGTTCGGCACAACATCGTGGGCCGAAGGGCCTGTTCTGTGCTGTATTGTTCTATGTTCTATATTCCAAGTGTAGTCTAATCAGGGTTCTGTAGAGCTTCAACAAAACTTCACAGCTCTTAAACTCAATCCCCCTGTTAATGAAAGCCAAAACACCATAAACCTTTTAACAGCCCTATCAACTTGGGTGGCAACTTTGAGGGACCTATGTACATGGCCCTCAAAATCCTGCTGGTCGCCATACTGCCAAGAATCCTGTCTTTAACCCTGTATTCAGCATTCAAATTTGATCGTCCAAAAGAAATCACTTCGCATTTATCCAGGTTGAACTCCATCTGCCACTTCTCAGCCCAACTCTGCATCCTGTCAATGTCTTGTTGTAGCCTGCAACAGCGCTCGACACTATTTACAACACCTTTGTGATATCGCCAACTTACTAAGCCACCCTTCCACTTCTTCATTTATAAAAACTACAAAGAGCAGAGGCCAAAGAGCAGATCACTGTGCGACACCACTGGTCACTGACCTCCAGGTGGAATACTTTCCATCCACTACCACTCGCTGACTTTCGGTCAGCCAATTCTATATCCAAACAGCCAAGTTTTCCCTGTATCCCATACCTCCTAACGTTCTGATAGGGCCTACCATGAGGAACCTTCTCAAATGCCTTACTGAAATCCACATACACGCCATCCACTGCTCGACCTTCGTCAACTTGTCTCGCCATATCCTGTGAGGCATGACCTACCCCTCTCAAAGCCATGCTGACTATCAATATTCAAACTATGTTTTTCCAAATAGTCAAAAATCCTACCTCTCCAAATCCTTTCCAGTACCTTGCTTACCACGGACATAAGACATAGGATTTCCCTATTCCCTCTGTTGAACAGAGGAACAACATTAATCGCCCTCAAACATCTGGTACTACTCCCTTGGAGAGTGAAGATGCAAAGATCATCACCAGAGGTGCAGCAACCTCATTCCTTGCTTCCTGTAGCAATCTTGGATAAATCTGGTCTGGCCCTGGGGACATATCTATCTTGATGCTTCCCAGAATTTCCAGCACATCCACATCCTTAATATCAATTTGTACAAGCCTATTAACAAGGTCCCACTCTCTCGTGAATACTGAAGCAAAAGACTTATTTAGGGCCTCCCCTACTTCTTCAGACTCCAGGCACAAGGTCCCTCACTATCCCTGATTGGCCCTACCCTCTCTCTGCTCATTCTCTTCTGTCCACGCCAAACTCATTTTCCTGCACTTGGCCCATATCCTTTTAATTCTTTCCCCGTCCATGTATTTGCCCAAATGCGTTTTAAATGTTATTAATGTACCCGCCTCAACCACTTCCGCTGGCAGCTCATTCTACATGAGTACCACCCTCTGTGTAAAAAAGTTGCCCTTCAGGTTCCCTTTTATTCTTTCCCCTCTAACCTTAAACTGATGCCCTCTAGTCCTTGATTCCTCAACCCTGGGAAATAGACAGAGTGCATTCACCCTATCCATGCCTCTAATGGTCTTGTCCAGCTCTTTAACGTCCCCCCTCAGTTTCCTATTCTCTAAAGAAGAATGTCTTAGCTTGTCTAAGCTCTCCCAATAACTCAGATCCTTGCATCCAGGCAACATCCTTGTAAATTTCTTCTTCCCTCTTTCCAGTTTAATAACATCCTTCCTATAACAAGGTGACCAAAACTGAACACTAATACTCCATGTGCAGCCTCAGCAATGTCCTATATAACTGCAACGAAACTTCCCAATATGTATACACTGTGCCCTGACTGATGAAAGCCAGTGTGCCAAAAGCATTCTTCACCGCTCTGTCTACCTGTGACTCCACTTTCAGAGAACTGTGCACCTGAACTCCTAAGGTCCCTCTGTTCCACTACACTTCTTAAGGCCCTACCATTCACCATGAAAGACCTACCTGATTTGATTTTCCAAAATGCAAGACCTCAAACAAACTCCATTTACCATTTCTCAGTCCACCTCACCAGCTGATCAAGGTCCTGCTGCAGTTTATGGGAACCTTCCTCGCTGTGCACGATACTGCCTATTTTAGTGTCATCTGCAAACTTACTAATCATGCCTTGTACATTCTCATCCAAATCATTGGTATGGATAACAAACAGCAATGGGCCCAGCATTGGGCCCTGAGGCACTATACTAGTCACAGATCTCCAATCCGACAAGCATCCTTCTACTTTACTCTCCGTTTCTTACCATCAAACCAATTGTGTATCCAATTTGCCAGTTTGCCCTGGATTTCATGCAATCTCGCCCTCCAGAGCAGCCTACCTTGTGGAAAATTATCCAAGGCCTTATTGCCATCCATATAGACTACATCTGCCAATCTCCCCTCCTGGTCACTTCATCAAAGAACAAATTTGAGAGCCATGATCTCCCACTCACAAAGATATGCTGATCATTGTTGTTCAAAGATACCTATTTGCACTGCTAATTTCAGATAGTGGTCTAACACAACCAATAAAGACTCTGCTAAATATTTCTTTGAAATGTGGTATTGGGATTAAGGGCGCTAGTTTTAATTGATGATTGGCATTTCCCTCCTATCCCTGTTTGAATGTATGGAAAGTCTGGGAAAATTTTACACTTTCTATATGTAATCTCATCACATCAAAATGTTTTGGTATTTTAGCCTGTGTTTTTCTAATACATAAGCGACCTATCATGTGAATTTCATAAACATTTGGAAAGGCAAGGAATGATTAGACAACATGGCTTTGTGTGTGGTAAATCATGTCTCACAAACTTGATTGAGTTTTTTGAAGAAGTAACAAAGAGGATTGATGAGGGCAGAGTGATAGATGTGATCTATATGGACTTCAGTAAGGCGTTCGAAAAGATTCCCCATGGGAGACTGGTTAGTAAGGTTAGTTCTCATGGAAAATGCAGGAAGAACTAGCCACTTGGATACAGGACTGGCTCATTGGTATAAGACAGAGGGTAGTGGTAGAGGGTTGCTTTTCAGACTGGAGGCCCATGACTAGTGGAGTGCCGCAAGGATTGGTGCTGGGTCCACTACTTTTCGTTATTTATATAAATGACTTGGATGTGAGCATAAGAGGTATAGTTAGTAAGTTTGCTCGTGACACCAAACTTGGAGGTCCAGTGGACAGCAAAGAAAGTTACCTCAGAGTACAACAGGATCTTAATCAGATGGGCCAATGTGCTGAGAAATGGCAGATGGAGTTTAATTTAGATAAATGTGAGGTGCTGCATTTTGGGAAAGCAAATTTTAGCAGGACTTATACAGTTAATGGTAAGGTTCTAAGGAGTGTTGCTGAACAAAGAGACCTTGGAGTGCAGGTTCATAGCTCCTTGAAAGTGGAGTCGCAGTTAGATAGGATTAGTGACAAAGACCTTTAGTATGCTTTTCTTTATTGGTCGAATAGAACATAGAAGAATACAGCGCAGTACAGGCCCTTCGGCCCTCGATGTTGCGCCGATCCAAACCCACCTAACCTACACTAGCCCACTATCCTCCATATGCCTATCCAATGCCCGCTTAAATGCCCATAATGAGGGAGAGTCCACCACTGCTACTGGCAGGGCATTCCATGAACTCACGACTCGCTGAGTAAAGAACCTACCCCTAACATCTGTCCTAAACCTACC
>NC_057745.1:35782181-35814110 GCF_004010195.1 Chiloscyllium plagiosum
ACAAGTATCCCAAACGGTATACTTGTTCTTGTGGGGAGCGGCCGCAGGGGGTCCCTGCACTGGCTGCTTCCTCCCAGTCCTCCTCACTGTCACCCATCTATCTGCCATCTTTGGAGTTACTACTTCCCTCAAGCTCCGATCTATGACCCCCTCTGCCTCCCGAATGATCCTAAGTTCATCCAAATTCAGCTCCAGTTCCCTAACACGGTCTTGGAGGAGCTGGAGATGGGTGCACTTCCTGCAAGTGTAATCAGCAGGGACGTCCATGGCATCCCTCACCTCAAACATGTTGCAAGAGGAACATTGCACTGCCTTCACTGCCATCCAAGTAACCTTTTGTAAAAAAAAAAAAACTGGGTCTAAAGAATACAACAAGCAAAATGCAGCACTTACCTACTTACCACAACGGGTCTTATTATTTCGGTTAGAGGAGGAGGGCGGGTGGGAGACACTACCTCTGTAGTGCCTCGGGTTCTTCTCCTGTGCACTTTTAAAGGGAAAAAAACCTACCCGGCTGTATTGAGTACAGGAGTTGGGAGGTCATATTGTGGCTGTACAAAACATTGGTTAGGCCACTGTTGGAATATTGCTTGCAATTCTGGTCTCCTTCCTATTGGAAAAATGTTGTGAAACCTGAAAGGGGTTCAGACAAGATGTTGCCAGGGTTGGAGGATTTGAGCTATAGGGATCCTGGAGCATCGGAGGCTGAGGGGTGACCTGATAGAGGTTTATACAAAATTATGAGGGGCATGGATAGGGTATATAGACAAAGTCTTTTCCCTGGGGTAGGGGAGTCCAGAACTAGAAGGCATAGGTTTAGGGTGAGAGGGAAAGATATAAAAGAGACCTAAGGGGCAACCTTTTACGCAAAGAGTGGTACGTGTATGGAATGAGCTGTCAGAGGAAGTGGTGGAGGCTGGTACAATTATAACATTTAAAAGGCATCTAGATGGGTATACGAATAGGAGGGGTTTGGAGAGATATGGGCCGGGTGCTGGCAAGTGGGACTAGATTAGGTTGGGATATCTGGGCAGCATGGACAGGTTGGACTGAAGGGTCTGTTTCTGTGCTGTACATCTCTATGACTATGACTTATAATATTGCATTATGATACGCAGATGAAACTAAAGGTAAAGTTGCCATAGTCCCAGAAGTCCATAGTACTGCTCTCTGATTAGAATGATGCAACTGATGGTGAGTTTATCCTGAGTGTCATCACATCTCAGGCTTGGGGCAAAGTTGAGAATTGGGACCTTCATGGTAACCTTAGCCATTGCAAAACATTAACCTGTGCTATTAGTGTCTCCCTGTATTGTAAACTAACTAACTGAGCTAACCGATCCCAGATTCACAACAGCCGATTTCTCATTGGCTGTTATTTGAGGCAGTCTCCATTACTTCATTAACACTTTTTCTTTTAAGTAATTACAATCGAGTATGAATTCTGATTCAAATTCTAAGTGGGCTGTTTGATATAGCTCTTTCAATTCAATCATTCTGTAGCATTTCTATCGAAGAAGATGAGTGAAACATATCAGCCTCATTCTCTTTATCATCTTTTTATCTTAAGTTTTCGAAAATACTGTCATCTTAGAATCCCTACAGTGTGGAAACAGGCCATTTAGCCAACCCTGCAATGAGTATCCTACCCAGACCCATTCCCCTACCCTATGGCTCTGCAGTTCCCCTGACATTGCACCTAGCCTGCACATTCCTGAACATTATGGGCAATTTAGCATGGCCAGTTTACCTAACCCGCGCATCTTTGGACTGTAGGAGGAAACCAAAGCATCCGGAGGAGACCCATGCAGACATGGGGAGAATGTGCAAACTCCACACAGACGGTTGCCTAAGGCTGGAATCAAACCTAGGTCCCTGGCTCTGTGAGGCAACAGTGCTAACCACTGAGCAACCATGCCACCCCTGTCAGATAACTGACTTTTTGCATCCTGTCAAGTTTACGTAGATTCCTCCTCTTTGTGTCTAATTCTGAGTTTGAGGTCTAGTTACAACATAGTCAGGAATTAACCCAGGACATCTCCTGTAGAATCTCAGTTTCTTTAACTTTCATTCATTGATCCAATGCCCTTGTGAGGTCAATACTTTTGAACCAGCCAGATTATTCCCCAAGATAATATCAATTCTTTTTGCAAGGATTTGTTGCATTAGTCCAATTATAACTTCTCCATTGTCAAAGTCACTCTTTAATTCAACTCTGCATAATGGGACCAGTTTATAATTTCAGGGTAGATTAATTATTCTCAATAATTTTTATTTTCATCCTTCATTTAGACTTTGTGGATGACAGTTATGTCATTATCCAGTGTCAATGACTCACTTCTTCCAGTGTCTTTCTTCTTCTACCTCCTTGATTAGAAGAGCAAGGAAATACCTCTCCCTTTGATATAAAATATTCAGAATCTGCTGTGGTGGAGTCAGTAATCATGGGTGAATTTTCTTGAATGTCCCAAGCCATGTCCCTTTTCCTTGTAGGTTCTGAGAAAACATGCTCTATCTGAAATACTGTTATGCTTTTCATATATATTGGCTTTTCCGGCTCACCCTTTTCCAAAGATTCCTCAAATGTTGCTACTACTACAATAAAGCTGCCATTTGTTTTCCTTCCCAAATAGACCGTCTAACACAGCTGCAGACTGAATTCCATTTGTTGTTTATTCCTGCTTTCTTCCTTACAGCCAACCACTGAGCCAAAGTTTAGATCATCTGAAACTGCCAACCATCCACCTTGTTGATATTCTAAATACTGTACACTCAATCATTAATTTGTCCCATAAAGAGCAATATTAATCCCTGCAGAACCCCACTGAAAACCGCTTTTCAGTCATAAAACACCAGTCAACCATTACCTTTCATTTCCTGTCTCTGAGCTAAACTTGCCACATTTTTAGGAGTTCAAGAACACCCAGTTTTCTCAACAGCCTTGTTTGCCAGTATTGTAGATTGGTACTTTGTATTTAACTGAAAACATTGATAAAAGCCTTTAGTACTGACAATATCCTGTTTTACTTTCTCAACTCCACAGAAAACTCGTGGATGCTGCAGTTGTGGCAAAGGACACAGTGGTCTGTTGCTTTAGGAATGAGACCAGAGATTGGGACCTGCGTGTGTGGAGAGCCTGGGGATCCAGAGAATTCAAGCTATTCTATCAGTCGTACGAAGAGTTGGCAAGAATGGAAGTCAGCATGCGCAGGCGAAAGTAGCTATTGTGAACACAATTCATTTCCTCTGGATGCATAACCCTTACTGAGGAGGCAAGTTGCAGAACAGAACATAATTCATTTAACAAGAAAATGATTGAGTCTACAAAGCTGACTATGTCTTCCTCATGAACTTAACCAATGCAAGCTTGATGCACAGTACAGGAAAAAAAGAACTGAGAGCAAATGCTCATATATGATTATAGAAAAGGATGGACATCACTTCACCTTCTGTTGCACAGAATGGGATTTCATTCAAGTTTCAATCTCAGTATCTTGCTAATTACTCTCATTGACACTCAACTATTTCTCTATCCTTAGAACTGTAAATTTAGATATCTACAAAGAGTTTAAATGGGAAGAATATATTTATTATGCATTAAATGCAGAAGTTACATAGTGAGCAATGGAAGTTCTGGACCTTTGAGAGAGTCAGTTGCAGCTTTCAGAAACCTTGTGGGGTAGTGATACAACATAGGATTTCTTCATATTTTTATCTTAAAGAAATTGTTTTATCTTTTACTGTAGGTAAATTTTCTCAGGTTAAACCAAGAAATATCATGGTACAGCTGAATCAGGGTCAAATTTGAGGATGAGTGGTCCTGTAGATATTGAGCATGAAATTGGATTAGAAACTTCAACCATGAAAAAGACAAAGAAAAGTTTGGGCCACAAAGGGATCTTTAGTTTGTGCATGGTTAACAGTCTCAGCTAGAGTTAGGGATAGGGAAATAACTACTGAGGCTTTTTGAAACCTAACAACAGTGTTACTAGTTAAATCTGGTTAGAGATTGTTTACTGTTGGTTTTCTCTTCAATTGTTATATCACTGGGCTAACAATTCAGAGACCAAGGAAAATGTTTTGAGAGCATGGGTTCAAATCCCACCATGGCAGATGATGAAGTTTGAATTCAATCAAATCTGGAATGAAGAGCAGATCCAATTGTAGCCATGATGTGGAGGTGCCTATGTTGGACTGGTGAAGACAAAGTCAGAAGTCTCACAATACCAGGTTACAGTCAACAGCTTTATTTGAAATCACAAGCTATCAGACCACTGCTTCGTTGTCAGGTAAAGGACTGCACCTGATGACAGAGCAGCACTCCAAAAGCTTGTGATTTCATATAAGCCTGTTAGACTATAACCTGGGATCATGTGACTTCTGACCAGGACTAATGGTGATCATGTAAACTGTTACAAAAGCTCATCTGGTTCATTAATGTCCTTTAGGGAGGAAATCTGCCATCCTCACCTGGTCTGGCTTACAGGTGTCTCCAGACACACAGTAATGTGGTTTACTCTTAACTGTCCTCTGGGCAATTAGCAATGGAAAATAAATGCTGGCCTACCCAGTGATGCCCGCATCCAATGAAAGATTAAGTTAAAATGAGAACTACACCACAAGATTTAATGTTTTAAAACAAAAACACAAACTTCATTCTATTTAAAAGAATTAAACAAAACAAGCAGATTTAACACAAGTTAAACCTATGTTTACTTCAAATTGCTCCTTTTCACTATAAAACACATCCAAACTGGTATTTGCCTTTGTGAGCTCTCCAAATGTATGCCACAGTCCTCTAGAATTAATTTTAATTTTCCTCAGTTCCAGCTGTTTTCTGAGGTTCTTTGTTTAATGCCTCTTGACTGTGGACAACTCCGTCCCCTGTACAGGTTGCATTCTCAGTACTTCTGAGCTAACTCTGCTGATTTCTTTCTTTACAACAAAGTTCCATTAGGATGACTTTACTAGTTTGAACCTGGGCAATCTTAGAGCTTTTTTTTCCCCTCACAGAGTTCCTGTTTCCTCTGCTTACTCTGCAGACTTAAATAACTGTTACTTATTTTGGCTATCTTCTTTCAGTAAGCTACTGGAGGGTCAGTGGGTCAACTCTGAGGGAGTGCTTACTGTTAGAGCATGAATACTGAGGGAGTGCTACACTGCCAGAGGGTCAGTAATAAGGGAACACTGAACAGTGAAGGATCAGTACTGAGGGGGCACTGCACTGTTGGATGGGCATGTTCTGAGGGAGCATAGCACAGTGACGGGTGGTATGGAGGGAGTACTGTACTGTTATGGAGAGTCCGTGCTGAGGAAAGAGGAGGGAGAAGTGCACTGTTGAAGGAGAGCTGTATTGTCAGAGAGGTGATACTGAAGAAACGCTGCAATGTTGAGGGGCAGTTCTGAGGGTCTTTGCACTTTTGGAGAGAAGGTATTGAGAGAGTGCTGCATAGTCAGAAGGGAAGCATTGGAATGCTGTCGTGTCACAGGTAGTATCTTCCAAATGATAAGTGGAATTCAGTCCCCAGTGAGAAAGGAGGACTCTAGGAAGTGGATAAACCATCATAGTTGACCAAGGAAATTAAGGATCAAATTATTTGGAAAGAAAAAGGCATACAATGTGGTGAAAAACCAGAGGATTGGGAGAGTTTTTAAAGGCAACAAGATATCCAAGAAAAATAAAGAGAGAGAAGATAAACAATTAGGATAAACAAGCAAGTAATTAAAGAACAGACAGTAAAAATATAAAGATTAATAAAAAAGCTATACTGAACACAGGCTCCTCAGGCAATGAGCCTTGGGACATAATAACAGAGAAGCACAAAATGGCAGAAGAGTTGAATAAATACTTTGCATCAACCTTCATAATAGAGGACATTAATGACATTCCCAAAATACTAAACAAAATAATCAAAAGATGGGGAAAGAATAAATCCAATACTTTTATCACAAGAGAAATGTGCAAGACTGATGGAGCTAAAGCCAAATATATCCTCTAGACCTAAGTGATAACATCCCATGTTATTCAAAGAAGTAGCTACAGAGTTAGATGTGCTGGTAGTAATCTTCCACAAATCCTTAGATTCTGGAAAATTCCCAGAGAACAGAAAAGCTGCCCAAATAACTTCCTCATTCAAAAATGGGGGGATAAGAAAATGAAGTAACAATAGAGCTTAACATCTCTAAGGAAGATGTTAAAGTCCAGTAGAAATGATGAAGTAGAGAGCATTTAGAAATGCATAATAGGATCAAGCAATCAGTGTACTTCTCAAAAGGGTATTCATGCCTAACAGATTTATTACTATTCTTTGAGGAGGTACCAAGCAGGATAGCTAAAGGGGAACCAATAGGTGGAGTAAATTAGGATTTCCAAAAGGCATTTGATAAGGCTACTTAATAAGAGCCCATTGTGTTGGGGTAATATATTAATTAGCATCGTTAGAGGACTGGGTAACTAGTAGAAATCAGAGAATCGGGGTAAAGGAACCATTTTCAGGATGGTAATCTATAACTAATAGGCACGGTGGCTCAATGCTTAGCACGACTGCCTCGCAGTGCCAGGAACCTGGGTTCTATACCAGCCTTTGGTGATTGTCTGTATGGAGTTTGCACATTTTATTGTATTGTAGAACATAGAGTAGAACAGTACAGTACAGACCCTTTGATTCATCGACCCATCGATGTTGTGCCAACCTTTTATCCTACCCTTAAGATCAAACTAACCTACATACCCTTCATTGTACTGTCTTCCATGTGCCGATCCAAGAGTTGTTTAAATGTCCCTAATGTATCTGACTCTACCACCACCACTAGTAGCACATTCCACACACCCACTAATCTCTGTGTAAACAACCTAACTCTGACATCTCCCCCTAAACCTTCCTCTAGTCACCTTAAAATTATGCCCCTTGTGATAGCCATTTCTGCCCTGGGAAAAAGTCTCTGGCTATCTACTCTATATATGTCTTGTACACCTCCATCAAGTCACCTCTCATTCTTCTTCACTCCCATGAGAAAAGTCCTAGAATCCTCTACCTTACTTCATAAGACATGCCCTCCAGTCCAGACAGCATCCTGATAAATCTCTTCTTAAATGGCAGTAAAGGATTTTTGGCAATGGTGCCTCACAGCTCCAGGGACCCAGGTTCGATTCCAGCCTTGGGCGACTGTGTGGAGTTTGTATATTCTCCCCTTGTCTGTGTGGGTTTCTCCAGGTGCTCCGGTTTCCTACCACAGTTCAAAGATGGGCAGGTTAGGTGAATTGGCCATGCTAAATTGCCCATGGTATTCAGGGGTGTGTATGTTAGGTGCATTAGTCAGGGGTAAATAGAGAATAAAGGAAGAGGTCTAGGTCGGTTTCTTTTCAGAGGATTGATGTGGACTTGTTGGGCTGAAGGGTCTGTTTCCACACTGTAGGGATTCTATTCTATTCTAATGTCCAGAAAACTGCTACAAGAGTCTAACTTTAGATTGAGACATTTCTTTGTTGTGTAATTTACGTTTCCTGTTGAATTTCCAAATCTGTTGTTGTTCTGGATTTTTCTACAGTCACTCATAATGGAACAGAGTTAAAAATCACACAACACCAGGTTATAGTCCAACAGGTTTAATTGGAAGCAACTAGCTTTCGGAGCTTCCAATTAAACCTGTTGGACTATAACCTGGTGTTGTGTGATTTTTAACTTTGTACACCCCAGTCCAACACCGGCATCTCCGAATCATAATGGAACAGGATTGTGTGGAGAGCAATTATGTGGAACAGGTTATGCAGTGAGGAGAGGCGGTGATATTGCTGGCCATTCCAGCAGTATGTTTCCTCTTATAAATTCTGTCAAGATGTATTTGTTGAGCTTTGAATAAACACATTCTTCAAATTTAGCTATTTAAACATGGATATAACTGATACCAGATGTAATTGAATTTGATCAGATATTTCCTGAATGTCAATAAGGCTTCCTTAACACTTATGGTTTTCTGCAGTGAACGGAATAATTTATAGACCATCCCAAGAGATGTAATCTGTTCCCTCAGTTTTAATACAAATGTTCTATTTTCATGAATATGCAGGACCTGAAAACTTCTTAAAATGAGCATTATTCAGTGGCCAAAAATAAGCTTTTGTCCAATGGGAAATGTAAAGTGTAGCTGCTACGTTTTGAACACCTACTGTTTAAAATTTGCAAGGACAGTGAATGATCCTTGGAGGGCGGCACATTGGCTCAGTGGTTAGCACTGCTGCCTCCCAGCACCAGGGTCCCAGGTTCGATTTCAGCCTCATAGTGTTAGGTGCATTAGTCAGAGGGAACTGGGTCTGGGTGGGTTACTCTTCAGAGGGTCAGTGTGTACTATTTGGGCTGAAGGGCCTGTTTCCACACTGTAAGGGAATCTAATCTAAAAAAATCTAATGTCACTGCATCATATTTACATGGAGCCAAAGTACTGGAGCTAATCTAAACCTTGTGATACTGTGATCATTGTTTCCTAAATACTTCCCTATTGACACCTGAACCCTTGAACCTCATTCAACTAGTAATGCCTCCTTCATCCAGAGCTTGTGGTGATTATGATGTGGAGGTGCTGGTATTGGACTGGGGTGGACAATGTCAGAAGTCACCATTCCTGAAGAAGGGTTTATGCCCGAAACGTCGATTCTCCTGCTCCTTGGATGCTGCTTGACGTGCTGCGCTTTTCCAGCAACACATTTTTCAGCTCTGATCTCCATCATGTGCAGTCCTCACTTTCTCCTAATGTCAGAAATCACACAACACCAGGTTATTGTCCAACAGGTGTATTTGAAATCACAAGCTTTTTGGTGCACAGCCCCTACATCATCTGACAAAAGGCTACACTCTGAATGCTTGTGTTTTAAATAAGCCTTTTGGACAATAACTTGGTGTTGTGTGACTTCTGTCTTTGTTATGATTGCACTAATCTTAAAGGACCATTGCTGACTTCTTAAACAAATTGGTGTTATCAGTGACATTCACTGCTTCAAAGACAGCAGTTAACAGGAATTCATTTTTAAAAAACAATGCTATCACGTTTTTAAACTATCACTTTAAAATTATTTATCAAATCTGCTTCCATCATTTTTTTACGTAAAGACTTCAAGTTCCTGATAGTCAAGTGAAGCAATTCTCCTACTAGATCTTAGTCCAATGATATTAAATACATGACCTGCACTTACTCAGCTAATCACCAGCGTGAATTATTTTTCTTAATGAAAACCCCTCATCATCATATTCTCTATTAGATCATCTCCAAATCATTTCTGTTCGAAGGGAAACAGTCCTCAATTTCTAACCCATATCATAACTGAAGTCCTGCATTCCTAGTTAGATCTTGGGGCTCAGTGGTTAGCACTGCTGCTTCACAGCACCAGGGTCCCAGGTTCACTTCCAGCCTCAGGCGACTGTCTGTGTGGCGTTTGCACATTCTGCATGGGTTTTCTCCGGGTGCTCCAGTTTCCTCCCACAGTCCAAAGATGTGCAGGTTAGGCGAATTGGCAATGCTAAATTGCCCATAATGTTAGGTGCATTAGTCAGAAGGAAGTGGGTAAGGGTGGGTTATTCTTCAGAGGGTCGGTGTGGACTGGTTGGGCCAGAGGGCCTGTTTCCACACTGTGGCTAATCTAATCTAATCTCAATATTTTCTCAAACTTTCCAAAGATAATTACGTGACTTCTGAAGTCCAGTACTATCTGCAATATTGCACCCAAGGCCAAAGCAGTGATTACATTTTGAAGTATGTTTCACTTTTATGTTTGACTTAACTATTTATGACATTAAACATCTCATTTTGTAAACACTTTATATCAAACTGTCCTTGTATGAAAATAAGAATATTAGAGTGCAGCAAATGGCCCATCGAGTCTGCTCAACTCCTCAAGAAGGTCAGAACTGATTTGATTTTAGTCTAAACTCTACTTGCCTGTCTGTTGCTTATAATCCTTGCCTTGCCTTTAGTTTAAAGACAGTTAATTAATTGCTGGCATCTCAAATGAATTATTTCAAGCAAACTTGGAGTTAAAAATAGGTTAGCTTTTAACTGTAGTTATCTCACCAGGTCAGAAGTAAGTGTGTATTTCTGGGCTTGTTATGGAGCTGGAACTCCAAATCTTTCATTGAAGTAAATGTAACTTGTTTATGTATTCCCCAGTGAAAAGAAATGGAGAGGTGGTAGAAAACTCAAGAATTCCTTGTTAGTAAATACCATATAGCCTAAAGCTAATGGAAGGGCCCTCATAGAATCTTACTTCCAAGAACAATAGGAATACCAATCAAAAATTAAAGTAAATTCTGGAGCTTTGTGGCATGCATTTTGGTTGGTGCAAAGTGACTAAATCTTCAAGACTTCATAAGGTAAGGGTAATCTTGGGAGCTACTCAAAAGTAGCATAAATAGTTACATTGATAATGGTGTTTGTTTTGCTTCACTTTTTATATGGAATAAAACTTGTTTTTGTATAAAAACTTGAAATCTTGTGTCATGTTTCTGACAGTCAAATATGATGTTTTTGAACTTTTCTCTAAACATTTGTGGCCTTAACAGTATCATAAAAGTATTCTCACCAATTTGTACTGTTATAACAAACTTTCCTATTATTATAATTCTTCTGTCTAACAAAACATTCCATTTGCTGCCTTAATCATGTGCATACTAACTTATTGTGATTTAATTCAAGTACCTTGAGATCCCTCTGTGCTGCAGCATTCTGCAGTTTTTCACAATTTAAATAATGTTTTGCATTTCTATTCTTCCCAGGGTGGTTAGCCCCACATTTTCTCATATTCTTCATCAACTGTCAAACTTTTACCTATTCATTTAAGGTGAATTCAAGGTAACTTTACAGCATCATCAAATTTGGCTATGTTATATTCAGCCCCTTCATTCGAGACATTAATCATCACCTTTTCCTCTTTTTTTGCTCCCATTTTACTTGGGGTCTCCACAATTCTCAGTGATCGTCATTGAAAGAGTAAACCTGTATGAGGTCACCCCTCATCCTCCAACGCTCCAGGGAAAACAGCCCCAGCCTGTTCAGCCTCTCCCCATAGCTCAAATCCTCCAACCCTGCCAACATCCTTGTAAATCTTGTCTGAACCCTTTCCAGTTTCACAACATCTTTCAGATAGGAAGGATACCAGAATTGCACGTAATATTCCAACTGTGGCCTAACCAATGTCTTGTACAGCTTCAATATGATCTCCCAACTCCTGTACGCAATACTTTAACCGATAAAGGAAAGCATACCAAACACCTTTTCACTGTCCTATCTACCTGCGACTCCACTTTCAAGGAGCTATGAACCTGCACTCCAAGGTCTCTTTGTTCAGCAACACTCCCTAGGACCTTACTATTAAGTGTATAAGTCCTGCTAAGAGTTGCTTTCCCAAAATGCAGCACCTCGCTTTTATCTAAATTAAACTGCATCTGCCACTTCTCGGCCCATTGACCCACCTGATCAAGATCCCGTTGTAATCTGAGGTAACCTTCTTCGCTGTCCACTACACCTCCAATTTTGGTGTCATCTGTAAACTTAGTAATTGTACCTCTTATGCTCGAATCCAAATCATTAATGTAAATGACAAAAAGTAGAGGACCCAACACCGATCCTTGTGGTACTCCACTGGTCACAGGCCTCCAGTCTGTAAGTCCTTGCCTTTCGAAATACATGTACATCCTGTCCCTCAGGATTCCCTCCAACAAGTTCCCCACCACCGACATCAGGTTTACTGGTCTATAGTTCCTGGCTTGTCCTTACCACCCTTCTTAAACAGTGCCACCACGTTAGCCAACATCCAGTCTTCTGGCACCTCACCTGTGACTATCGATGATACAAATGCTTTTCTTTTAAAGAAAAGAAAAGCATAGAAAAGACCAGGACAGGGAGCAAGAGATAGACAGAGAGAGAGGGAGACATGATAATGCCCACAGGAGGACAATGCAATGTCACTGTAGCAGTATAGCTGAGGTCCCAGGCTGATGCTCTGGAGCATGGGTTCCAATCCCATCTTACAGCGAGTGGAGCTTAAGATTCAGTCATGGTGATTGCTGCTGCTGGATCATTGGGCATTTGAAAAACATTGAACTTAAAGGTTAGCCATGATTTATTTGAATGGTGAGCAGGCTGAATGGCCTACTCTTCCTGTTAACTTTATCCATCACCTCTTGTGACCATACATTCCTTTTCCAATCCCATAAGTTATTAAATATCCACCACATCCTTCTACCTGTACTTTGACTATCCTCCCCATCTTCCTGGAATCCCATCTCCATGGTTACTTTGGTTGATATTTCTACACCCTTCACTGATATCCTAATCTTCTTTCTCCTCACTCCACACATCCATCTTAGCATTTACACCTCAATTGTATCTACATATCTTTCCTTTTCTTGTTGCCCATGTTTCAGTACAATATAACAAGGACAGTCATAGAGATGTACAGCATGGAAACAGACCCTTCGGTCCAACCCGTCCATGCTGACCAGATATCCCAACCCAATCTAGTCCCACCTGCCAGCACCTGGCCCATATCCCTCCAAGCCCTTCCTATTCATGTACCCATCCAGATGCATTTTAAATGTTGCAATTGTACCATCCTCCACCAATTCCTCTGGCAGCTCATTCCATACACGTACCACACTCTGCGTCAAAAGGTTGCCCCTTAGGTCTCTTTAATATCTTTCCCCTCTCACCTTAAACCTATGCCCTCTAGTTCTGGACTCCCCGACCCCCAGGGAAAAGACTTTGTTTATTTATCCTATCCATGCCCGTCATGATTTTATAAATCTCTATAAGGTTACCCCTTAGCCTCTAATGCTCTAGGGAAAACAGCCCTGGCCTAGTCAACATCTCCCTATGGCTCAAATCCTCTAGCCCTAGCAACATCCATGTAAGTCTTTTCACAGTTATCTTAGAGATTCTTCCTTTCAATTTCAGCAATACTTTTCCACCATATAACACACCTTTGCATTCTGATGTCTCCTCCATATTCCACACTTCCAGCTTCTGCCACCATCCCCATGGACATGAAAGTACTCACTCAAGTCTTCACTCACCATCTTTCCACCTTCACTGAGTTCTTGTTCACCAGTCAGACTTTAACTGACAAGCTCGTTGATATCTCTGACCTATGCCAGAGTACTATATCTCAAACTACATGCAATTTGGAGCAAGTCCACCTTGCAAGATGAGAAGGGAAGGTTAGATTAATCTGGATAATTCCCATTAGCTGAAAGAGAATAACCCAGGATTACAGTGCAATAACCAATGCAGCTGAGCCATTCCAGTATTTATTCCTCAGGGCAGCTTTCTATACTTGTATTTATTTTTTATTTGAGCTTTGTCCAATTGAGAAACAATGGCATTTTGTGGGAACTTAATCTAGTTAATAATTCACAAAGTAATGATAGCTTTTAAATCTCTAGTTATGAAATATGATTCCAATTTTCTTCAGCATTAAAATTCTGATTGGAATTGAACATAATACTCCACTTGGTAATCAAACAAAGGGCACACTCATCAGATCCAGCATCTGGGATTAGTTAGTAACCTACTGTTCGGAATATGTTCAGAGTTTAAGCAGATTCCAATGCCGATGTGCAATACATGACATGGGCATTCCACAAGCAGCCAAGTACTCACATCTGATTTGTTTAAAAATAAATCCATCCAACTCAAAATCCGGCCAAACCTGGACATTTTCAGACTTAATATTCTCTCCTGCCATCCATATTTATCTCAAACAATTTTTAAAAGCTTTTTCATACTTGCTGTTGACATAATGTCTTCAGAGATGAAAGACAAACCTGAATTGCATCCTGATACAGGGATCCACCCGCTTCCAAATTTACTGCGGAATTGCAGAACTGGTGTCCTTTATTAAAGGCCTCAATCAAGTCCTTAATAATATCTCCAAAATAACATCACATTCCCAAACACAAGGAATCCCAAACACATCATTCCCAAATTCTGACATTCCCTAACAAAGGAACCCTAACCATAAGGAACCCCAAGCTCTGACATTATCACAAACTAAGATTTCCAAATTCAAGGAACCCCAAACTCCAACTTCCCCAAATACAATGAACCCTAAAGATAAGGGACCTCAGACACTGATTACCCCAAATGCAGTATCCTAAACATTGTGGCCGCAAAGTTGATTCTGTAGCTCCCATAATTTCAATGCTATGTTTGCTGTTGTAAACATCAAACAGTGTTGGCCCCAGTACATCCCTCTTTGCTGCTGTAATTGATTCCCTCATCAATATTCACACAATCACATCGTACCAGAGAGGCCTTTGGCCCATCAAGTCTGTACCATCAAATATATTTGATTACCTGCGCTCGTCCCATTTTTTCTACACTATGCCCATAGCCTCTAATGCTATGACATTTCAACTGTTCACCTAAGTATCTTTTCAAAGATTTTGAGATTTCCTGCCTCAACTACAGTGCATTCCAGATACCCCACCATCGTCTGCATGAGAAAACCTTTCCTCAAATTCTCATGCCTTTCACTTGAATATTATACAAGTTTGTTATTGACGTTTCAACTGCCTTCCATACACCCTGTCCATCCCTTTCATATTCTTATACACCTCTATCAGGTCTCCACTCAATCTTCTGTGCTTTCCTGAGCTTATCCAACCTTGCTTCATAGCTGAAATGCTCCAACCTGACAACATCCTGTGAATTTCCTCTGCACCCTCTCCAATGCAGTCACGCCTTCCCTTTAGTATGGTGATCAGAATTGCACAAAATATTCCAGCTGTTGTCCAACCAAAGTTCTGTACAGCTCCAGATGACCTCTCTGCTCTTACATTCTATGCCACAACTGATAAAGGCAACTACCCCATTATCTGTCCTGCTACCTTCAAGGATCTTTGGGCAAGTATGCCAAGATTCCTCTGTTTCTCTGAGCTTCCTATTGTCCTGACATTCATTGAGTAGTCACTGGTCTTGTTCTCTGATCCAAATTACATCACCTGACATTTATCAGGATTAAATTCCATCCGCCACTGATCTATCCACCTGACCTTCCTGTAACCTAACATCCCCCTCACTGTCACACCCGCCAGTGTGTTATCTGCAAACTTACTTACTATCTACAGAGGAACCTTGATTATCCAAACAACATGGGCAGGAAGTATTTTGTTAGATAATTGAACATTTGGATAATCAAATGCCAGATATCACCGTTTAGCCAAGCATTGGGACCTTGCGATCTTGCCGGATAATCCAAAAGTCGGATAATTGAATGCCGGATAATCGCAGTGCCTCTGTACAACACTTACAAATATTGCAAACGATTGATACCTTCAGGGATCTATGGACTTGAATACCAAGGTCCCCTTGTTCCTCGTTCCTCAATCCTCCTTAGGGACCTACCATTCACTGCGTAAATCCTTATTATCAGGTTTAAATTCAATCTGCCATTGCTCTGCTTAACTTGCTAGTTGTTTAATATCAGACTGTAGCCTAAGACTATCCTCCTCACTGTCACTATCACTATTCACCTCACTATTTTTGTACTTATTAATTATACCTTTTGCATTCAGATGTATGTCATTAACATACCTAACAAACTGCACTTGCCAAATTACCATTCAATGAGTTTTTTCCTTCTTTAAAAATGGGACCTCATCAAAGGCCTCACTGAAATCCGTATAAAGTACATCAATTGCCCTGTCCTTATTCAAAGATTTGATCACCTCCTCGAAAAGTTCCATCAGATTTATTCAGCAAGACATCCCTCTGACAAAGCCAATCTGAATATCCTTGATCAAACCTTGCCTGTCCAAAATGGAGATTAATTTTCCTCTTCACTATTTTCCCCAATAGTTTCTCGACCATTGATGCTAGATTCATTGGTCTATAGTTTCCTTTTCTATCTCTACCACCTTCTTGGAAAGTGGAACTATATTAGCTGTCTTCCAATCGTCTTGGCCTCCCCTTTGGTCAGAGAAAATTTGGTCAGGACTGTGTAATATCCTCCCTTGTTTCCCATAGCAACCTGGGATACAACTCATCAGGACTGAGGATTTGTTCACTTTTAAATCTGCCAAAATGTCTAATACTTACTACTTTTATTCATCTGCTCAAGAACCTCACAGTCCATCTTCTCAAATTCTGTACTTCTACCCTCCTTCTCTTGAGTGAAGACAGATGTGAAATACTCATTTAATGTTCTATCAATGCTCTTTGGCTTCACACACAGATAGCCCTCTTTGACCGTAATAGGTCCTACTCTTCCTCTGGTTATCCTTTGCCATTTTAATATATCTGTAGAGTATCTTGGTATTCTCCCCAGCCCTGCTTTACTCATTCTCCCTCTTTGCTCTCCTAATTACTGTCTTGGGATCCCCTGCACTTTCTATACTGCACTTGGGCCTCCACTGTTTTACTCCCTTTGTACTTGCTAATTGCCTCTTTTTTTTATCCAAGCCTGAATATTCCTAGACATCAAGCAGGATTCTCTGGATTGGTTTCTCCTACATTTACTAGTGGGGTACCACAAGGATCTGTTTTGGGGCCACTGCTGTTTGTCATTTTTATAAATGACTTGGATGAGGGCTAAATTTGAGGATGACTGTGAGATCGGTACCGTTGTGGATTGTGCCAAAGGATGTTGTAGGTTACAGAAGGACATAGATAAGCTACAGAACTGGGCTGAGAGGTGGTAAATGGAGGTTAATGTGGAAAAGTGTGAGGTGATTCACTTTGGAAGGAGTAACAGGAATGCAGAGTTCGGGCAAATGGTAAGATTCTTAGCAGCGTAGATGGGCAGATGTACTCTGTGTCCGTGTACATAGATTCCTCAAAGTTTCCACCCAGCTTGATAGGGTTGTTAAGAAGGCATAAGGTGTGTTAGCTTTTTTTTAGGAAAGGGATCGGGTTTCGGAACAATGAGGTCATGTTGCAGCTGTACAAAACCTTGGTGCAGCTACACTTGGAGTATTGTGTGCAGTTCTGGTCACCACATTATAGGAAGGATGTGGAAGGGTTCAGAGGAGATTTACTAACATGTTTCCTGGTATGGAGGGAAGGTCTTACGAGGAAAGATTGAGGGACTTGAGGCTGTTTTCATTAGAGAGAAGAAGGTTGAGACATATAAGATAGTCAAAGGGTTAGATCGGGTAAACAGTGAGAACCTTTATCCAAGGATGGTGATGGCTAACATGAGAGGACATAGCTTTAAATTGAGTAGTAGGGGTATGGAATGCACTGCCTGCTTTTACAGTAGACTCGCCAACTTTATAGGCAGTTAAATGGTCACTGGATAGGCATATGGATGAGAATGGAATGATGCAGATTAGATGGACTACTGATTGGTTTCACAGGGCAGCGCAACATCAAGGGCCCACTGTTGTGCTGTAGATTTACCCTCAAGTCTATTTTTCAGTCTATTTTGCTCAGATTGTGCCTTATTTTCTTAAAATCTATCTTACCCCAGTTCAAATCCCTTTTTTTGCAAACCATCTTTAGATGCCAACCTTTAGGCAGTTTAGGATGGGTAGTTGCCCCCTCTGGGGAGGGGGTGAGTTCCCCTACTCAGTGCTGTTGGCGCTTTATATGTTGGCTTGTTTCATTGTTTTTAATTTTTAATAGTTTTGTAGGTTTGTTAAATGTAGTGGTTTTGTTTATGTAGTCTTTATATTTGGTGGATCATGTGACACTAAGGCTCAGCGATTTGTGGTTCGGGTTCCTCCTCTCTGGAATTTAAATGTTATTGCAGAAGGCTATGGCTAATGACTTGATTAAATGGTGTACCTGGAATATCAAGGGAAAGTCACTCACCAATTAAGAGGAAGAAGATACTCTTGAGTCTTAGAAAGGAGAAGGTAGATATTGCTTTGTTACAGGAGACACACTATGATGACAAGGAGCATCTGAAATTACAGCAGAATGGCTTTGACCGAGTTTATTTCTTCATCATTTAAGTACGGAAGTGGCTATATTGTTTAGGAAGAATCTCCCATTTAAGTTGTTGGAATGTGTTAAAGACTAAATTCTTAAAGCAATGATAAATGGGGAAGATTTTAGTGTTTTAAATGTTTATTGCCCTCCAACTCATCCCCTTAAATTTTTGGTAGATGTTTTTCTGAACTGACCAGCCTCAAGTCCTGGCACATCATTATAGGGGAAGATTTAACTGTCTCATGGATCCCACAGTAGATAGGTTACGCAAAGGCCCCCGATACCCTCTATATAAACTAAACAGTTGCTGGGTCTGTGTGTGGTGTCAGGGTTGGTGGACGTCTGGAGGCGTCTCCATCCTACAGGTAGAGATGTTATGTTTTTCTCCAATGGCACAGATGTCACACTAGGATTGATTGCCCCGTCCAGATGGACTTCCCAGTGAATTCTATAAGGAATTTATAAACATACTGTCAGGCCCGATGCTGAATATGTTTAATGATTCATACAGTCATGTTTGTCTCCCACCATCTCTGAGAAAGGCCAATATTTCACTTATCCTTAAAAAAGTGAAAGATCCGGAAGACTGGACTTCATACAGGCCCATATCACTCTTAAATGTGGACTTTAAGATCCTCTTTAAGACTCTCACGTTAAGGCTGGAATCTGTGTTACCTTCTATTATTAAAGAGGATCAGACGAGCTTCATAAAGGATCACAGATCCTCCAATAACGTTAGGAGGCTGCTTAATGTCATTCAAGCGTGTCAGCCACAGTCAATACAGGGATTGGTGATTTCTCTAGATGCAGGGAAGGCATTTGATCGAGTTGAGTGGCCGTACCTTTTCTATACTCTAGAGCGGTTTGGTTTTGGCAAAGTCTTTATAAGATGGGTAAAGGTTCTCTACGGTGTACCTCTCGCTGTGGTCATCACCAACAGGGTACGATCAAGCAATTTTAATATTTTTACGGGCAGCTGGCAGGGCTGTTCCCTTTCACCATTGCTTTTTATGTTGGTGATTCGTGGGGATCCCAATATATCAGTTCCAGAAGTGGGGTCAAAATTACATAAGATCCCCTTATGGTATGCAGATGATGTCCTAATTTTTTTGACAAATCCACCAGTTTCAGTGCCTCGCCTGATACAAAGCGTTCGCACGTTTGGTGCGTTTTCGGGGTACGAGATTAATTTTGCAAAATCAGAGGTTGTGCCTGTGGGTGGTTTTATGAAGAAGCGAGCTAGAGGATGACTATAGATTCCCATTTAGGTAGTCACAGGGGGATTTTGTGCATTTGGGCATGTTCATTATTCCAGTTCTGGATCGGCTGTTCAAAGCCAATTTTATCCAATTATTTGGAAAAATTAAACAAGATCTTCGAATATGGGAGGCACTCCCAGTCTCGTGGTTGGGTCGGATAGAGCTTATTAAGATGAATATTCTCCCCGTTTGTTATACCCAAAGCTCCCCCTGATTTTCAATAAGTAAACATTCAGGAGACTGAACGGCTGGTTCAGCTCCTTTATTTGGGTGGCACGGTGGCACAGTGGTTAGCACTGCTGCCTCACAGCGCCAGAGACCAGAGTTCAATTCCCGCCTCAGGCGACTGACTGTGTGGAGTTTCCTGTGGGTGCTCCAGTTTCCTCCCACAGTCCAAAAATGTGCAGGTTAGGTGAATTGGCCATGCTATATTACCTGTAGTGTAGAGTAAACGTAGGGGAATAGGTCTGGGTGGGTGCGGTCCGGTGGGTCGGTGTGGACTTGTTGGGCCGAAGGGCCTGTTTCCACACTGGAAGTAATCTAATCTTATTTGGCATCATAAGTGGTCCCTCTTTAAATTAGCTAAAGTGCAACTGCCTCACAGATTGGGGGGGAGTGGACTTTCTGGACATTGAGAATTACCAACTAAGCTCGCTTTTGTACTACGTGAGTGATTGGGCCTGTGGAGACCCTCTTTCAATATGGCTAAATATTGAAGCCTCCCAGGCAAGGTGCCGCCTTACCAGTTTGCTGTTTTTGGACAAAATGAGGACAGTTAGGGAATGTTGCCATAACCCAATAGTCACCAATACTGTTAAAGCAGGGAGGGCAATTCGGCAGAGGGAAGGCAATATTGGCAAAACATCTTCTTTTACACCTTTAGAGACTATGCTGGGTTTTTAACTGGGGACGATAGATTCAGGATTTAAATGTTGGGCAACTCGGGGTGTGTCTTGCATGGGCGATTTATTTGAGGGAGACATAATGATGTCCTTCGATTAGTTAGTACAGAAGTACGAATTATCTATTAGAGACCTTTTTTGTTTTTTTCAACTTAGGGATTTTATTCAAAAAAAGACTACACTTTTGACTGATCCCTGCAAATCCGACATAGAGAGAGGGAAGTGTTCAGTGCTAAGAGTACACTTTCTGTCAGTACTTTATATCATCAATTGGGGGGTGCCCCCTCAGATGAGTTTGATCGACTCTGCAGGGTGTGGGAGAGAGAGCTGAGTGTTGAAGTCTCCTCAGAGGGATGAGAAGATATTTGGGAGAATGCAAGGAAGATATCAATTTGCAATAGGACCCATGCCTTAAAGTTGAAGATTCTCCACAGGTCCACTGGCTCTGGACTGTTTGTCAAAATTTAAACCGGGGTATCTTCAACATGTCCCACATGTAAGGTCTGCACGGGCACTCTTACCCATTGTCTTTGGCCTTGCGATAGGCTTCAAACATATTGGAGTGCTGTGGCGTGTGCAATGGAGAGGATTTGGGGTGTAAGGGTGGAGAAGGACCCGATCTCTCTCCTTTTGGGCCTACCCACTGTATTTCCTGCAGACGTGCATAAGAAAAACCTTTTCAATATTCTCACGTTCTGTGCAAGAAAGAATATCTTGCTAGGTTGTAATGGACCACATTCCCTTGGATTTTCTTACAAATATGGTGCACCACAAAACTGAGAATTTCTATAAAACATGGCCTTTTTGGAATACCTGGACACAGATTTGTCTGCCACATTAGTAGGGGTGTTTATAGAGCTGTAACGATTGTGCTTTTCAAGTCCAATATCCAGAGAGGAGGAACGGTGAACGTATGAGCATTTTGTTTGGCTGGGCTGAGTTATTACTATTCATTAGTTTGTTGTTGGTTTTTATTTATTTATTTAGTTAAACAACCAGTTTGGGGTTTTTTTATTCTATACTTTTCTATATATATTTATACATTTGTACATGACGGTGGGTTGGGTTTTATTTATTTAGTTAAACAACCAGTTTGGGTTTTTTTTATTCTATACTTTATATATATTTATACATTTGTACATGACGGTGGGTTGGGTTTTTATTTACTTTTTTTGTACTATTTTGAACTGTATTGTTTTGTACCTGTAATGTTAAAAAAATCTATTTTTCCAATAAAAATATATTTTTTTTAAAAAGTACGTTTTGTAGTCACTATCACTAAGACGCTCCGGCCCTGTCACCTCAAATATCTAGCTGGCTTCATTCCCCAAAAATGGGTCCAACATTGCATCTGCCCCTGGAGGACTGTTTACATATTAGTTTAAAAAGCTTTCCTGTGTAAATTTCAAGAAACCTGCCCTATCTAAATTAATACTGGGGTGATTGAAATCTCTATTTTTATTTTTACATGCCTTTGTGAATTGTCTACATATCTGCTCCTTTATTGCCGGCTGACTGGGGACCTATAATACACTCCTAACAGTGTAACTGTCCCCCTTTTTATTCCTGAGTACCACCAGCAAAGCCTCATTTAACAACCCTTCCAAGATATCATCCCTCCTTACTGCAGTAACTGACTCCTTAACTAATAATGCAACACAACCCTTTTTTACACTCTCCCATGTCCTGTCTGTAGATCTTGTACCCTAGAAAGCTAGACTGCCAGTCTTGTCCCTCCTGCAACCATATCTCTGTCATGGCAGCAATATCACAATTCCACGTATCAGTTTGCTTTCTTAACTCATCTGCCTTACCTCTAATAATCCTGGCATTAAGGAAGAGGCCACCCAGCCTCACCTCCCTCCCTTGAGGCACACAGGGCTGATCTTGCTTTGCTTTGGTTCATTTTCCAAGTTATGTTATATTGCTATTGAACTAACACATCATGTCACTTGTCCCATCTAAACTCCTCCCAACAATATTGACAAACCCTCCTGTAAGAATGTTAGTCCCAAACTGGTTCAGGTGCTGATTGCTCTGCTACCAGGCTTTTGAAACACCCCCTGTTCTTTTACCACCTCCTCTGTATCAGCTGAAGACCCTGTATTCTGGAATATTGAACTGTCTGTGCTGCCCTCTCTCAAATATGTCTCAGTGGAATCAATGGCCTAGTGGTATTATCATTGGACTGTTAATCCAGTGACCAAAGTAATGTTCCCAGGACCGTATCTGGAATTAGGAGTCTAATGTTGAATGTGTGGCAATTGTCAGGAAAAACCCATCTGGTTCACTAATGCCCTTTAGGGAAGAAACTAGCATCCTCGCCTGGTCTGGCCCACATGTGACTCCAGATCCACAGCGATGCGGTAGCCTCTTAACTGCTCTCTCGGCAATAACTGCTGACCAAGCTAGTGATGCCCACATCCCAGGTATGAATTTTTTTAAAAACCCATATTTTAAATTGTGCCCTCAACTCATCTGCCTTGTTCATCAGACTTCTTGCATTAACATAAATACCATACAACTTTGCCAAACTTGCCAACTGGCTTATCCTGACTCACTTACTATCACTTCTATTTTTGACCATTCATCTCCCCCTGCTGAACCTTCTTTCAAAATCTTCCACAGCCCTTCCTGCTAAATTAGTTTAAAATCTCCCCAGCAACACTAGCAAACCACCTTGCAAGATGTTTCAGTAAGAACAGAGAAGATGGTAAAGGAGTGGCATTGTTGGTTAAGGACAGTATTACAGTGGCAGGAAGGTCATTTAAGGACTCCTCTACTGAGGTAGTATGGGCTGCAGTTAGAAACAGGAGAGGAGTTTATTACAGGTCTCCAAATAGTTCCAGAGATGTAGAGGAAACGATAGCAAAGATCATTCTGGATAGGAGCGAGATGAACAGGTAGTTGTTAGGAGGTCTTTAACTTTCCAAATATTGACTGGAAATACTATAGTTCGAGTATTTTAGATGGGTCAGTTTTTGTCCAATGTGAGCAGGAGAGTTTCCTGACACAGTATATAGACAGGCCAACAAGGGGTGAGGCCACATTGAATTTGGTACTGGGTCATGAACCCGGCCAGGTGTTAGATTTGGAGGTAGGTGAGCACTTTGGTGATAGTGACCACAATTTGGTTATGTTTACTTTACCGATGGAAAAGGGTAGGTATGTAACACAGGGCAAGCGTTATCCACACCCGTTTTAACTGGAGGAAAGGTGATTATGCAAGATTAGGCAAGATTTAGGATGCATAGGATGGGGAAGGAAACTGCAGAGGACGAGCACAATTGAAATGTGGAGCTTATTCAAGGAACAGTTACTGCATGTCCTTGATAAGTATCTACCTGTCAGAGAGGGAGGAAGTAGTTTAGCGAGGGAGCCGTGGTTCACTAAAGAAGTTGAATCTCTTGTCAACAAGAAGAAAAAGGCTTATGTTAGGATGAAAAGTGAAGGCTCAGTTAGGGCGCTTGAGAGTTACAAGCTAGCCAGGAAAGGCCTAAAGAGAGAGACAGGAAGGGACATGAGAAGTCATTGGCAGATAGAATCAAGGAAAACCCTAAAGCTTTCTATAGATATATCAGGAATAAAAGAATGACTAGGGTAAGATTAGGGACAATTAAGGATAGTAGTGGGAAGTTGTACAGAGTCCGAGGAGTTGGGGAAGCGCTAAATGAATATTTTTCATCAGTATTCACACTGGAAGCAGACAATATCGAGGAGTATACGGAGATACAGGCTATTAGACTAGGTGGGATTGAGGTTCACAAGGAGAGGGTGTTAGCATTCTGCAAAGTGTGAAAACAGATAAGTCCCCTGGGCCAGATGGGATTTATCCTAGGATTCTCTGGGAAGCCAGGGAAGAGATGGCAGAGCCTTTGGCTTTGATCTTTATGTCTACAGAAATAGTGTCAGAAGACTGGAGGATAGCAAATATTGTCCCCTTGTCCAAGAAGGGGAGTAGAGACAACCCTGGTAATTATAGACCAGTGAGTCTTACTTCGGTTGTGGGTAAACTTTTGGAAAAGGTTGTGAGAAATAGGATTTATAATCATCTAGGAAGGAATAAGTTGATTAGGGATAGTCACCACAGTTTAATGAAGGCTAGATTGTGCCTCACAAGCTCTACTGAGATCTTTGAGATGGTGACGAAATAGGTGGATGAGGGTAAAGTGGTTAATATGGCGTATATGAATGTCTGTAAGGTGATTGATAAGGTTCCCCACTGTAGGCTATTGCACAAAATATGGAGGCATGGGATTGAAGGTGATTTAGGGGTTTGGATCAGAAATTGACTAGCTGAAAGAAGACAAAGGGTGGTGATTGATGGGAAATGTTCATCCTGGATGAGGGCGTAGAAGGATGGGTTGTAAACTTGCAGATGACACTAAGGTCAGTGGAGTTGTGGATAGTGCTGAAGGCTGTTGCATGTTACAGAGGGACATAGATAAGCTGCAGAGTTAGGTTGAGAGGTGGCAAGTGGAGTTTAATATGGAAAGATATGAGGTGATTCACATTGGATGGAATAACAGAAATACAGAGTACTGGGCTAATGGTAAGATAAGATTCTTGGCAGTGTAAAAGAGCAGAGAGATCTCGGTGTCCATGTACATAGATCCCTGAATGTTGCCACCCAGATGATAAGGTTGTTAGGAAGACATAGTGTGTTAGCTTTATTGTTAGAGGGATTGAGTTTCGGAGCCACAAGGCCATGTTGCAGCTGTACAAAACTCTGGTGTGGCCACACTTGGAGTATTGTGTACAGTTCTGGCCGTTGCATTATAGGAAGGGTGTGCAAGCTTTGGAAAGAGTCCAGAGGAGATTTACTAGGATGTTGCCTGGTATAGAGGGAAGGTCTTATGAGGAAACTCTGAGGGACATGAGGCTGTTTTTGTGAGAGAAAAGAAGTTTGAGAGGTGACTTAATTGAGACGTATAAGATAATCAGTGTATTAGATCGAGTGGACAGTGAGAGCCTTTTTCCTCGGATAGTGATGGATAGCATGAGGGGACACAGCTTTAAATTGAGAGGTGATAGATATAGGACAGATGTCAGAGGTAGTTTCTTTACTCAGAGACTAGTAGGGGTGTGGAACACACGACCTGCAACAATAATAGACTCTTCAAGTTTAAGGCCATTTAAATGGTCATTGGATAAACATATGGATAAAAATGGAATAGTGTAGGTTAGATTGATTCCACAGGTTGGCACAGCATCGAGATCTGAAGGGTCTGTACTGCGGTGTAATGTTCTATGTTCTGTGTTCCAACGCCACTCTCATTCTGGTTCAGATGCAATCGATTTGCCTTTTGCAAGTCCCACTGCCCCCATAAGAAGTAAAAGGGGAGGGGGGGAAGTTGCATTGTTGGTCAGGGAAGATATCACAGCTGTGCTAAAGGAGGACACTTTGGAGGTCTTGGGTAGTGAGGCATTATGGGTGGAGCTGAGAAATAAGAAGGGTGCAGTTACATTGTTGGGGCTGTATTACAGTCCTCCCAACAGTGAGCGTGAGGTAGAAGAACAAATAGGTAAACAGATTATGGAAAGGTGTAGAGGCAATAGAGTAGTGGTGATGGGAGATTTTAATTTTCCCAACATTGACTGGGATACACTTAGCGTCAGAGGTCTGGATGGGGTAGAATTTGTAAGAAACATCCAGGAGAGTTTTCTAGAGCAGTATGTTAATAGTCCAACAAGGGATGGGGCCATGTTGGACCTGGTACTGGGGAACGAGCCAGGACAGGTGGTAGAAGTCGTGGCAGGGGATTCTTTAGGAACAGTGACCACAATTCTGTCGCTTTTAGAATACTCGTAGATAAAGATGAGAGTGATCCTAAATACTAAACTGGGCCAAGGCCAATTATATCAAAATTAGGCAGGAGCTGGGAAATGTGGATTGGACACAGCTATTTGAAGGGAAGTCCACATTTGATATGTGGGAGGCATTCAAAGATAGGTTAAAGATAGTGCAGAATAGGCATGTCCCGTTGAAGGCAAAGGATAGGAAGGGCACAATTCGTGAACCATAGATGACAGCAGAACTTGTATGCGGGTTTAGATTAGAGTGGTGCTGGAAAAGTACAGCAGGTCAGGCAGCTTCCAAGCAAAAGCCCTTCCTCCCGAAACATAGATTTTCCTGCTCTTCGGATGCTGCCTGACCTGCAGTGCTTTTCCAGCACCACTCTAATTGAAACTCTGGTTTCCAGCATCTGCAGTCCTCACTTTCGCCAAGAAGAAATTGTACGACTAGCCAAGAGGAAAAGGGAAGTGTACATAAGGTCTAGGCAGCTAAAAACAGAACGGGCCCTGGAGGAATATCGGAAGAGTAGGACAAGTCTTAGACGAGGAATCAAGCGGGCGAAAAGGTGTCATGAAATAACTTTAGCAAGCAGAAGTAAGGAGAATCCCAAAGCATTTTATTCTTATATAAGAAGCAAGCGGGTAACTAGAGAAAAGATTGATCCACTAAAGGATAATGAAGGAAGGCTGTGTGCCGAACTGAGAGAATGGGTGAGATTCTGAATGATTACTTTGCATCAGTGTTCACTGAGGGGAGGAACATGATGAATGTTGAGATTAGAGATAGAAGTTTGAGTAGTCTGGATCACGTTGACATAAGTAGGGAAGATGTGTTGGGTAGGCTAGAAATTATTAAGGTGGACAAATCCCCAGGACCAGATGGGATCTATCCCAGGTTGCTGAGGGAGGCAAGAGAGGAAATCGCTGGGGCCCTGACAGATATCTTTGTGGCATCCTTAAATACAGGTGAGGTGCCTGAGGACTGGAAGGTTGCTCATGTTGTCCCCCTGTACAAGAAGGGTAGTAGGGATATTCTGAGTAACTACAGACCAGTGAGCTTGACATCGGTAGTGAGAAAGTTGCTGGAGAGGGTACTGAAGGATAGGATCTATTTATATTTAGAAAAGAATGGGCTTATCAGTGATAGACAACATGGTTTTGTGCGGGGGAGATCATGCCTTACCAACTTAATAGATGAAGTTGGTAAAGAAGTTGATAGATGAAGGAAGGGCTGTTGATGTCATATACATGGACTTTAGAAAGGTGTTTAATAAAGTTCCCCATGGTAAACTAGTGGAAAAGGTGAAGTCACATGGTGTGCAGGGTGTTCTAGCTAGGTGGATAAAGAACTGGTTGAGCAACAGGAGATAGAGAATAGTAGGTGAAGGGAGTTTCTTGAAATGGCGAAAGATGACTAGTGGTGTTCCATGGGGGGTCAGTGTTGGGGCCACTCTTGTTTGTAATATACATAAAATGATCTGGAAGAGGGCACTGTTGGTCTGATCAGCAAGTTTGCAGATGACACAAAGATTGGTGGAGTAGCAGAAAGCATAAAAGACTGTCAAAGAATACAGGAGGATATAGATAGACTGGAGAATTGGGCGGAAAATTGGCTGACGGATTTCAATCCAGACAAATGTGAGGTGATGCATTTAGACAAGACTAATTCTAGAGTGAATTATACAATGAACAGAAGACCTCAGGAAAAGTTGATGGGCAGAGAGATCTGGGAGTGCAGGTCCATTGTACCCTGAAGGTTGCTGTACAGGTGGATAGAGCGTCAAGAAGCATATAGTATGCTTGCCTTCATTGGACGGGGTATTGTGTATAAGAGCTGGCAAGTCATGTTAACATTGTACAAGACATTGGTTCGGCCGCATTTAGAATACTGTGTACAGTTCTGGTCGCCACATTACCAAAGGATGAGGACGCTTTGGAGACGGTGCAGAAAAGGTTTACAAGGATGTTGCCTGGTATAGAAGGTGCTAGCTATGAAGAAAGGTTGAGTAGGTTAGGTTTGTTTTCATTAGAAAAAAGGAAATTGAGGGGGGACTTGATTGAGGTTTACAAAATCATGAAGAGTATAGACATGGTGGATAGAGACAAGCTTTTTCCCAGGGTGAAGGATTCAATAATGAGAGATCACGCTTTCAAGGTGAGAGGTGGAAAGTTTAAGGGGGGTACATGCGGCATGTACTTCACACAGAGGGTGGTAGGCGTTTGGAATGCGTTGCAAGCAGAGGTGGTAGAGGCAGGCACCATAGATTCATTTAAGATGCAACTGGACAGATGCATGAGTAGGTGGGGAGCAGAGGGATGCTTAGGAATTGACCAACAGGTTTAGACAGTACATTGGATCAGCTCAGGCTTGGAGGGCCGAAGGGCCTGTTCTTGGGCTGTAAATTTTCTTTGTTCTTCTCTTTGTTGTATAAAAGGTCCCAATGTTCCAGAAATCTAAATCTGTCCCTCCTGCACCCTCTCCCCAGTCATAAATTCATTTGGACGAGCCTCCTTTTCCCAAAATCACTCCTGCATGCATCAGACATAATTCAGAGATTACTCCCTATTCACTCCAGTTCTTTCACCTACTTTCTAGCTCTCTAAACTGTGCCTTTGAGTTCTCATCCCTTTTTCTAACCATATTGTTGGTACCATTATGTGCCATGATATCTGTCTGTTTGCCCTCTCCCTCCATAATTTCCTGCAGCCATTCAGTGACATCCCTGACCCCAGTCCCAGAGAAACAGCATTACCATCCTGGAGTCTCTTTTGCAGCCACAGAGACACCTGTCTGTTCCCCTTACAACCGAATCCTCTACCACCATAGCCCTGCCATTCATCCTCCCCGCTTATGCAGCGGAACCACCCAAGGTGCCATGAAATTGTTACTCACTGCTTTCCCCAAATGCACCATCTCCAAAATGGTCTTTTCCTATTCATTCCAAGTACGTGTACATTTCTAGATAGGCCAGTATTTAACTACAATCCCAATTGCCCAGAGGGCAGTTGAGAGTCAATCACATTGCTGTGGGTCTGGAGGCAAATGTAGGCCAAAACAGGTAGGTTCAGTAAATTTCCTTCCCTAAAGGGCATTAGTGAACACAGATGGGTTTTCTAATAATCAGAGAGGCTTCATCATTAGAGTCTTAATCCCAGACATTTTATTTAAAATTGAATTCAAATTCTACCATGGTGGAATTTGAACCCTGAATATGACCTGGGTCTCTGAGTTAGTAGCTTTGTAAAATTACCACTAAACCATTGCTTTCCACATAGCTGCTAGTGTTCTTGTTAGAAATGGGGGTTGTCATGAAGGAGGCGGGACTCCTGTACTGCTTATCTTCCTCTACTCTGATGGTCACCCATGCCCTTACTGCCTGTCCAATCTTCACCTGTGGAGTGACCATCTCAGTGAACATACTATCTATGACATGTGATCCTCCACAGTGAATTCACCCACAGCTCGAGCTCCAAAATGTGTTTCATTAGTAGCTGCAGCTGAGCACACTTGCAGCACGCGTGGCCACCAGAGTTAACTGAAGCTTCCATGATTTGCCACATAGCACAAGAGAAACACATCATAAATGCAAGCTCTGATGCCATGCCGTCCTTTAAATCTTAGTTTCTTTGTTTTTAAAAATAATTATGCTTATGTAAGAACACAATTAACTTAACTCCCACAATGCTCCAAATTTTCAGATTCACAAACTCACTCATTAGCTAGGATAAACATAGTGTGAAAGATTTAGAGAGAGCTGAATTTATAACACACCTTTTAAGCCAGTATATAAAAGGCCCTACAAGAGAGGGTCAGTCTTGGACCTAATTTTAGAAAATGAAGCTGGGCAAGTGGTTGAAGTACCTATAAGGAAGCATTTTCAGGCAGTGATCACAATTCGATTAGATTTAAGATTGTTATGTAAAGTGACAAGGATGGGTCTGAAAAAAAATGTTCAAAACAAGGGGGAAGGCTGATTTTAATAATGTCACAATGATTTGGCCAGAGTGGATTGGGAACAGACACTTTCAAGTAAATCTGTCTCAGAATAGATGCATTCAAGAAGAAAATAGGAAGAGTCCAGGGCCAACATGTTACAATAATGACAAGCAGTGAGACCATCAAATCCTGTGAACCCTGGACACCAAGGGATAACCAGCATTGAGTAAAAAGGGAGACTGATGGCAAATGCAAGTGCTCAAACCAGGAGTACAGAATATGTAAGGGGAAAGATAAAAAGTAAATCAGGGGAGCAAAAAGAGAGCATGAAACAATAATGGCAGATAAAACAAAGGAAAATCCTGAGTTATTTTAGAAATATCTTAAGGATAAAAGGATAGAGGGGGCTGATGTGGGTATAGAAGTCAGAGAGGAGTAGCGCTCCGAAAGTTAGTGTTTCCGAATAAACCTGTTGGACTATAACCTGGTGCTGTGTGATTTTTAACTTGCACACCCCAGTCCAACACCAGCACCTCCAAATTATAACAATTCGATTAGTGGTCTGGCAGGCTAAAGGTAGATGGGGTGGTAAACCGGACAATAACATTAGATTACAGGAGGATGTAGACAAATTGGTCAGATGGGGAAATCAATGGCAAATGGGATTCAATCTGGAAAACTGTGAGATGATGCACATGGGCAGAATAAACAAGATAAGGGAATATGTGATGAATGGTCAAATCCTGGGAAGAACTGAGGATTAGAGAGACCTTATTGTGCATGTATACTGGTCCCTTAAGGTGGAGGGACAGGTGAATAAAGTAGTTCAGAAGGTATATGAGATACTTGCCTTTATAAAATGTTGTAGGAGAAAGTGAGGACTGCAGATGCTGGAGATCAGAGCTGAAAATGTGTTGCTGGAAAAGCGCAGCAGGTCAGGCAGCATCCAAGGAGCAGGAGAATCGACGTTTCGGGCATGAGCCCTAACACATTTTCAGCTCTGATCGCCAGCATCTGCAGTCCTCACTTTCTCCTAGAGATTCCTGAAGAAGGGCTCATGCCCAAAACATCGATTCTCCTGCTCCTTGGATGCTGCCTGACCTGCTGCGCTTTTCCAGCAACACAATTTCAGCGTTTATAAAATGTTGGTTAGACCACAGCTTGAGTCTTGAATCCAGTTCTGGATCCACACTGTAAGAGGGTGTGATTGTACTGGAGAGACAGCAAAGGAGATTTTCCAGGATGTTGCCTGGACTGGAGAGTTCTGGTTCTGATGTGAAATTGAACAGACTGGTGTTGCTTTCCTTGGTTTGAGACAAAAATCTGCAGATGCTGGAATCCAAATTACACCTGAAGAGTCAACTTCTCCACCTCCTGATGCTGCCTGGCTTGCTGTGTTCTTGCAGCCTCCTGCTTGTCCACTTTCTTTGGAGCAGAGGAGACTGAGAGGGAACATGATTGCGATGTATAAAATAATAAGGTGGAAGGAAGCAGGTTAGAAGTATGTATGGGGCATGTGTACTTTCTAAATTCATCTACACATGTGGGTGTCACTGACCGGATTGGCATTTATTGTCCATCCTTAATTACGCAAAGGACACTTAAGAATCAATCATCGAACCAAGAATCCCAGAACAGTTCAGAAGAAGGATCACTGGACCCAAGACATCGACTCTGCTTTCTTTCACATGCTGCAAGATCTGTTGTGTTTCTCCAGCAACTTTGGTGTAAGAGTAAACTACATTGTCATGGGTCTGAAGACACATGTAGGCCAGATCAAGTAAGAATGATCGTTTCCTTTCCTAAAATACATGAGTCAACCAGATGGGTTTTCCCCTGACAATTCACAATGGTTTTATCATCAGAAGTAGATTGTTAATTCCAGAATATTTTAAAATCAAATTCCACCATCTGCAATGGCAGGATTTGACCAATCACTCGGGCATCAGCCCGCTGTGTAAGGGAAAGTTAAAAGAGAATTAGAGTATGTATGGGCATATGGCGGTATGTTTGGGGCTGGGATTGAACACATGGCATTGGGGTGAGGTATGAATGGGTGTGAGGTATATATGGGGGTGGGGTATGTATGGGATGAGTATGTATGGAGATAGCG
>NC_057745.1:35814693-35833715 GCF_004010195.1 Chiloscyllium plagiosum
TGGTAGGTATGGGTGAATGGGGTATGTTTGGAGGTTTGGGGTATGTATGGGTGTATAGGGTATGTATGGGGGCATGAGGTATGTATGAGTGTGGTATCTATGGTGGTGGGGTATATAGGAGGGTGGGGTATGTATGGGGCTGAGGTATATATAGGGGAATGGGGTATGTTTAAGTGAATGGGCCATGTATGGGGTCTGGGGTATATATGGGGGCATCATGTATATATCGGGGTCTGGGGGTACGTATGGGTATATGGGGTATGTATGTGGGTGGAGATAGATATCCAGGTAAGCAGCGCAAATCTAACCCAAATCTTGGAACTCTGAAATCAGTGAAAGAGGTTTGCAGAGTTCAGGGCAGCACAAACCAATGGAAACCCTTGGGTCTATGAGTGGATTTTGAAGAAAGGGCCTTCATCCACAGGTCTTGTGTCCTCAGGCTCTTTAATTTGCTGAAAGGTTTGAGAGTTGTAGTGGGAATAACTAGTAACAGTAGATGCAGGGCCTCATAACCTCATCTCCAATCTTCTCAAAGAGAAAAGAATAAAGAACAATACAGCACAAGAACAAGCCCTTCGGCCCTCCAAGCCTGCACCAATATACTTTGCCCTTCCATTCTAAAACTGTCTTTACTTAAAGGATCTATATCCCTCTATTCCCTTCCTATTCATGTATTCATCCAGACGTTTTTGAATGCTGCTATTGTGTCTGCTTCTACCACCTCCTCTGGCAGCACATTCTAGGTACTCACTACCCTTTATGTGAAAATATGCTTCATACATCTCTTTTAACCTTTACCACACCACCAACACTGCACCTTGAACCTGTATCCGTTGATAATTTTCCACCCTGTGGAAAAAGCCTCATACTTTCCACTCTTCTCAAAGAGAAAAGAATAAAGAACAATACAGCACAAGAACAAGCCCTTCGGCCCTCCAAGCCTGCACCAATATACTTTGCCCTTCCATGCCATTCGCAATCTTATAAACTTCATCAGGTTGCCCCTCAACCTCCTGCATTCCAATGAAAGCAAACACATGCCTTCAACTGATATATATCCTGCTGTATCCAACCTTTCTTCATAGCTAAAAGTCGCCATAACAGGCAATATCAGAGTGAACCTTTACTGTACCTTCTCCAAAGCATTCACATCCTTCCGGTAATGTTTGACCTGAACTGTACACAATATTCCAAGTGTGGCTTAACAAAAGTTCTAGAACATAGAACAGTACAGCACAGAACAGGCCTTTCAGCCCACGATGTTGTGCCGACCATTGATCCTCATGTATGCACCCTCAAATTTCTGTGACCATATGCATGTCCAGCAGTCTCTTAAATGTCCCCAATGACCTTGCTTCCACAGCTGGTGCTGGCAATGCATTCCATGCTGTCACAACTCTCTGTGTAAAGGACCCACCTCTGACATCCCCTCTATACTTTCCTCCAATCAGCTTAAAACTATGACCCCTCGTGTTAGTCATTTCTGCCCTGGGAAATAGCCTCTGGCTATCAACTCTATCTATGCCTCTCATTATCATGTATACCTCAATTAGGTCCCCTCTCCTCCTCCTTTTCTCCAATGAAAAAAGTCCGAGCTCAGTCAACCTCTCTTCATAAGAAAAGCCCTTCAGTCCAGGCAGCCTCCTCTGAACCCTCTCCAAAGCATCCACATCTTTCCTACAATAGGGCACCCAGAACTGGACGCAGTATTCCAAGTGCGGTCTAACCAAAGCTGCAACAAGATCTCACGACTCTTAAACTCAATCCCCCTGTTAATGAAAGCCAAAACACCATATGCTTTCTTAACAACCCTGTCCACTTGCGTGGCCATTTTAAGGGATCTATGTACCTGCACACCAAGATCCCTCTGTTCCTCCACACTGCCAAGAATCCTATCCTTAATCCTGTACTCAGCTTTCAAATTCGACCTTCCAAAATGCAACACCTCACATTTATCCAGGTTGAACTCCTCTGCCACCTCTCAGCCCATCTCTGCATCTTGTCAATGTCCCACTGCAGCCTACAACAGCCCTCTATACTGCCAACGACAACTCCAACCTTTGTGCTGCAAACTTGCTGACCCATCCTTCAATCCCCTCATCCAAGTCATTAATAAAAATTGCAAACAGTAGACGCCCAAGGACAGAGCCCTGTGGAACACCACTCACCACAGACTTCCAGGCAGAATATTTTCCTTCTATTACCACTCGCTGTCTTCTTGTTGGCCAGCCAATTCTGTATCCAGACGGCTATGTTCCCCTGAATCCCATTCCTCCTGACCTTCTGAATGAGCCTACCATGGGGAACCTTATCAAATGCCTTGCTGAAGTCCATATACACCACATCCACAGCTCGACCCTCATCAACTTTTCTAGTCACATCCTCAAAGAACTCGATAAGGTTCTGTGAAGCTGCAGCATAACTTTTCTATCCTTTTACTCAATGCCCCTTCCAATGAAGACAAGCATGCCATCAGCCTTTTTTTATTATCTTATCAACCTGCACTGCCACCTTCAGTGAATCTGTGGACCTGCATACCCAGATCCCTCTGCATATCAATACTCCTAAGGGTTCTGCCATTCGCTGTATTATTTCCACCTGTACTTGACCTTCTAAAATGCATACCCCTACGTTTGTTCAGATTAAACTCTATCTGCCAATTTTCTGCCCATGTCTTCAAATGATCTATATCTTGCTGTATCCTTTGACAGACTTCCTCAATATCCCCAACTCCGCACTCTTTGTTCATCTGCAAATTTACTAATTAGACCAGACATGTTTTCTTCCTTCTCGTCCTGAAGAAACAGAAATTTATCCCAATGGGATAAATTCATCCTCTTTTTTCCAGGGAAATCACATAGAATAGGGAGGTAGTCACACCTCAGGTACAGGAAAAGGGCAGATGGGTTACAGACAGGGGATGGAAAGGGAACTGGCAGACAGTTCAAGCCTGCAAGAGTTCACCGGCAATTTGGAAGGTGATTTGAAGTGTGTCTACTTCAATGCCAGGTTGGTGGAGTTGTGGACAGTGCCAAAGGATGTTGCAGGTTACAGAGGGACATAGATAGGCTGCAGAGCTGGGCTGAGAGGTGGCAAATGGAGTTTAATGTGAAAAAGTGTGAAGTGATTCACTTTGGAAGAAGCAACAGGAATACAGAGTACTGGGCTAATGCTCAGATTCTTGGCAGTGTAGATGAGCAGAGAAATCTCAGTATCTATGTCCATAGATCCCTGAAAGCTGCCACCCAGGTTGATAGGGTTGTTAAGAAGGCATACGGTGTGTTAGCTTTTGTTGGTAGAGGGATTGAGTTTCGGAGCCACAAGGTCATGTTTCAGCTGTCCAAGCTCTAGTGTGGCTGCACTTGGAGTATTGTGTACAGTTCTGGTCATCACATTATAGGAAGGATGTGGAAGCTTTGGAAAGGGTTCAGAGGCAATTTACTAGAATGTTGCCTGGTATGGAGAGAAGGAGTTATAAGGAAAGGCTGAGGGACTTGAGACTGTTTTCATTGGAAAGAAGAAGGTTGAGAGGTGACTTAATTGAGACAAATAAGATAATCAGAGGATTAGATCGAGTGGACAGTGAGAGCCTTTTTCCTCAAATAGTGATGGCTAGCAGGAGGGAACATAGCTTTAAATTGAGGGGTGATAGATGTAGGACAGATGTCAGCAGTAGTTTATTTACTCAGAGTAGTAGGGGTGTGGAACACCCTGCCTGCAACAGTAGTAGACTTGCCAACTTTAGGGGCATTTAAATGGTCATTGGATAAACATCTGGTTGAAAATGGAATAGTGTAGGATAGATTGGCTTCAAATCATTTCCACAGGTCGGCGCAATATCGAGGGTCAAAGGGCCTGTTCTGCACTGTAATGTTCTATATATCTATGTATTTAAGGCCTGGGATTATTGGTGACATCATGTTGCCAAACTGAGAAACTCTCTCCAGCTCCCTAAAGTCCCAATTCTAAGGGCAGATTCATGTTAAGTAAAAGCGAGAATTTAAGCACATTCTCTCGTGTTAATGAAAGCGTGGTCTTGGGGAATGGAGCCTTAAGGAGGCAGCGCAAAAAGCAGACATCTGATTCATTAACACCTAATTCCAGCCTAAAGACAAAAGCTAGAATTCATCCAGTAAGTGAAGAGACAATCAGACCAAAATCTACATCTCCATTTAATACCTTCACAAAGGTTAATGTGCAGTGATGTTCTTTTACACATAGGCATCAGGATGGATATATGAATAGGAAGAGTTTAGAGGGATATGGGCCAAGTGCTGGCTAATGGGACTAGATTAGTTTAGGATATCTGGTTGTCGTGGACAAGTTGGACCGAAGGGTCTGCTTCCATGCTGTACATCTCTATAACTCTATGTCAGACAATAGCTGGCACCAGTCAGCTCCTTTATTGGGTGATCAAGCTGCCAAGCTGTAATGGAATTCTAGAACGCTCATTATGGCACTGAGCTGAGGAGCCATTAAATCCAAGACTGAGGGCTTTATTTTCAGAAGTTGATCTTTGCAGGAAAACAACACCACTGGCTCAGTTTGAAGTGTAATAATTGAAGTGAGAAGCAAAGCGCGAAGCCAGAAATGACACATGGGAATAGGAATAATAAGAAAAACAATGAAATTCAAAACCCCAGCGATTATTTTTTGAAATATATTTTTATTGAGAAAATAGATTTTATTATTACAACAAATACAAAACAATACAATTCAAAACAGTACAAAAACAGCAAGTAAAAGAACTCCAACCCACCCTCATGTACAAACGTATAAACATATTTAGAAAAATATAGAATAAAAAAATCAAACTATCTATTTAACTAAATAAATTAATTAATAAATAAATAATAACCAACAACAAACTAATAAATAGTAATAACTCAGCCCAGCCAAACAAGACACTCATACGTTCACAGTTCCTCCTCCCCGGATAAAGGACTCATAAAACACAATCTTAACAGCTATATAAAAGCCCTTGTTAGTGTGGCAGATAAATCTGTGCCCAGATATTCCAAAAAGGGCTGCCATGTCTTATAGAAATTCTCAGTTTTGTGGTGTACCATACTTGGGAGAAAATCCAAGGGAATATACTCCATAACAATCTTCCACCAACCCGACAGGCCCGGGGGGTTTTCAGATATCCGACCGAACAAGATATTCTTTCTTGAACAGAAAGTGAGGATACTGAAAATTTCTTTCTTATGTGCATCGAAAGGGAACACACTGGGCAGGCCCAGAAGAAGAGAAATCGGGTCCTTCTCCACCCTTACGTCCAAAACCTCTCCATTGCACCCGCCACAGCACTCCAATATGTTTGGAGCCTAACACAAGACCAGAGACAATGGGTACAGTGCCTGTACAAACCTTGCACATGGGACATGTTGAAGATACCCCTGGTTTAAATTTTGACAAACAGTCCAGAGCCAAGTGGACTCTGTGGAGAATCTTCAACTTTAAAGCATGGGTTCTATTGATATCTTCCTTGCATTCTCCCAAATATCTTCCCATGCCTCTGAGGAAACTCCAAACTTAGCTCTCTCTCCCACACCCTGCAGAGTCAATCAAACCCGTCTGAGAGGGCATCTCCCCCCAATTGATGATATAAAGTACTGACAGAAAGTGTACTCTTAGCACTGAGCACCTCCCTCTCTATGTCAGATTTGTAAGGAATCAGTCAAAAGTGTACTTTTTTAAAAATAAAATCCCTAACTTGAAAAAATGGAAGAGTCCCCATTAGATAGCTTGTATTTCCGTACTAACTGATCAAAGGACATCATTACGTCTCCCTCAAATAAATCGCCCATGCAAGACACACCCCTAGCTGCCCAATGTTTAAATCCTGAATCTATCATCCATGGTTGAAAACCTGGCATACCCACAAAAGGTGTAAAAGAAGATGTTTTGCCAGAATTGCCTTCCCTCTTCGAATTGCCCTCCATGCTTTAACAGTATTGATGACTATGGGTCATGGCCATATTCCCTAACTGTCCTCATTTTGTCCAAAAACAGCAAATTGGTAAGGGGGCACCTTGCCTGGGATGCTTTGATATCTAACCATATTGAAAGAGGGTCCCCACCAGCCCAATCACTCACGTAGGATAAAAGTGAGCTTAATTGGTAGTTTTTAATGTGGGGACATCCACTCCCCCCAGTTTGTGAGGCAGTTGCAATTTAGCTAATTTAATGAGGGGCCGCTTACGATAAAGGAGCTGAACCAGTTGTTCAGCCTCCTGAGTGTTTGCTTATTGAAAATCAGGGGGAGCATCCATATAGGGTATAGCAAATGGGGGAGAATATTCATCTTAATAAGCGCTATCCGACCCAACCACGAGACTGGAAGTGCCACCTATCTTTGAAGATATTGTTTAATTTTATCAAATAATTGGATAAAATTGGCTTTGAACAGCCGATCCAGAACTGGAATAATGAACATGCCCAAATGCACAAAATCTTCATTAACCACCTAAATGGGAATCAATGTTCGCCCTCAAATCCTAGCTCCTTCATAAGACCACCCTTAGGCATAGTCTCTGATTTCGCCAAATTAATCTTGGACCCAAAAATGCGCCAAACACGGCGATGCATTATATCAGGCAAGGCACTGAAACTGCTGGATTTGTCAAAAAGATTAGGACACCATCCGCATACAATGAAGCCTTCTGTAATTTAGACCCCAATTCTGGAGCTAATATATTGGGATCCCCACGAATGGCCTCCAATCACCAGCATAAAAAGCAATGGTGAAAGGGAACAGCCCTGCCAGCTGCCCCTAAAAATATTAAAATTGCTTGATCATACCCCATTGGTGATGACCGCTTTGGGAGGGCCACTGTAGAGAACCTTTACCCAGTTTTAAAGACTTCACCCAAACCAAACCGCTCCAGAGTATCAAAAAGGTGCGGCCACTCAACTCAGTCAAATGCCTTCTCTGCATCTAGAGAAATCATCAGTCTCTGTATTGGCTGTTGTTGGCATGCTTGAATTACGTTAACATTATTGGAGGGTCTGCAACCCTTTATAAAGCCCGTCTGGTCCTCTTTAACAACAGAAAGTAACATAGTCTCCAGCTTTAGTGCAAGAGTCTTAGAGAAGATTTTAAAGTCCACTTTTAAGAGTGAAATGGGCCTATATTAGATTAGATTACTTACAGTGTGGAAAAGGCCCTTCGGCCCAACTAGCCCACACTGACCTTCCGAAGAGCAACCCACCTAGACCCATTCCCCTACATTTACCCCTTCACCTAACACTACTGGCAATCTAACATGGCCAATTCACCTGACCTGCACATCTTTGGACTGTGAGAGGAAACCGGACCACCTGGAGGAAACCCACGCAGACACGGGGAGAATGTGCAAACTCCACACAGACAGTTGCCTGAGGCGGGAATTGAACCCAGGTCTCTGGCGCTGTGAGGCAGCTGTGCTAACCACTGTGCCACCGTGCCGCCCACAGTCTTCCGGGTCCTTCCCTTTTTTAAGAATAAGTGAAAAGTTGGCCTCTCTTAGAGACAGTGGGAGACAATCATGACTATATGAATAATTAAACATATTGAGCATCGGGCCTGACAAGTATGTTTATAAATTCCTTATAGAATTCACTGGGAAGTCCATCTCGACTGGGCGCCTTCCCACTCTGAAGCTGCCTCACAGCTTCCTGCACTACTTGCTCTGATAATGGGGCATTGAGGAAGGACTCTTGTTCGGGGGTCGTGCCTGGAGCTTCAGATCCTTAAAAAAAAGATTCCATTTTGGCCTGCCTCCCCTCACAATCCTCAGATTGGTATAACTTAGAGTAAAATCTCTGGAACTTTTATCTTTTTAGAGTCACATGTTAGGTTTCCAGACCCTTCCCTGATTGCCGTATTGGCTTCTGGGGCACTTCTTTTCCTAGCAAGATATGCTTAGTATTTGCCTGGCCTGTCACTATGCTCATATAACCTTTGCTTTGCAAAAGCAAGCTCCTTCTTTGCCATATGCGTGCCAAAGCAGACAGCAGCGCCGTAATCCTCTGTAGCTTGATCAACGGTTGCCTTCAACCATGTTTTGAGGAGACATTGCTGCTCACCCTTCTGCCGCTTCCTACTGGTGGAGTAAGAAATAATAATTCTGGCAAAGGCTTTGGCAAAGTCTTTCCCAAAGGACAGATGGATGACCAACTGAGCCTGAATTAATGTCTCGGAATGCCTGAAATTCCCTAGAGAAATACTCCACAAATTTATTATCTTTGAGGATAAAGGGATCCATTCGCCAGTGCCTCAAGCCCACTGTAACATCCTTAACCTTAACCAACAGGTATGCTAGAGCGTGATCGGAGATGGTAATATTACTAATCATACAAAATGCCCCCAAGTCTAGGGTTGCCATGGGGGTCAGAGAAAAATCAATCCTGGTGTGACACCTGTGTGGATTGGAGAAAAATGTAAAATCCCTGTTGGAGCCTTTGGGCAACCTGTCTATTGTGGAATCCATGAGCCAGTTAAAATCTCCCCCTAAAATGATGTGCTGGGACTCGAGACTGGTCAGTTTAGAGAATGCATCTACCAAAAATTTAAGGGGATGAGCTGGAGGGCATTAAACATTCAAACACCATATTCTTCCCCATTTATCAAAGCTTTAAGAATTACAAACCTCCCATGTGTATCTTTAACACAATCTAGTAACTTAAATGGGAGATTCCTCCTAAACAATATAGCCACTCCCCTACTTCTGGTATTAAATGATGAAAAAATAAACTCAGTCAAAGCCATTCTGCTGTAATTTCAAATGCTCCCTGTCATCTGTGTCTCCTGTGACAAAGCAATGTCCACTTCCTTGTGAGACTCAAAATGCCTTTAACCGTGCTTCGAGGACACGTTGCTGCCCCCCCTTCTGCCGCTTCCTACTGGCGGAGTAGGAAATAGCTATCTACCTGGCAAAGGCTTTGGCAGTTTCTCAAAGGACAGATGGACGACCAACCGAGCCTGAGTTAATGGCTAGGAATGCCCAAACACTTCTTCCTCTTTATTGGTGAGTGACTTCCCATGATATTCCAGGTACACCATTTAATCAAGTCATTAACCATAACCTTCTGCAGTAACATTTAAATTCCAGAGAGGACGAACTCAAACCACAAATTGCTGAGCCTTAGTACCTCATGATCCACCGAATATAAAAACTATGTAAACTAAAACCACTGCATTTAACAAACGTACAAAACTATCAAAAATTAAAAGCAACCAAAACCAAAAAATAAACCAACATATAAAGCGCCAACGGCACTGAATAGGCAAACTCACCCCCTGCCCAGAGGAGGCAACTACCCATCCTAAACTGTCCATAAGTAGGCATCTAACCATTCCTCCCACCTTCACTTCTCCCAGCTAGAGCCGTACCGCAAACATGCAAAGAAAGTAAACACTTCATAGAATACCAATTTGAATAAAATAAAAAGCTTTTAAAGAAAAAAAAAGGGGATAAATACCCACACATCCTTTGGTATATCTTAACTTAGAAATCGAAAACACACATCTCAACCGCTGCCAAACATAGTTTAAACCGAATTATTATCAATAGAAAAAAAAAGAAAAAGAAAGCTCCAACTGAACTTGCTCTGTTTCTTTTACAAAATGACAAAGACAAACCCAAACAACACTACTATTTGTAAATACTAAATTGTTCAGATTAAGTTAATTTGTCCACAACGTCTCTTGCCTTTTCTGATATGTCAAAGAGACGTATGGATCCATCTAAAGTGATCTGAAGCACCGCTGGATACCTCAGGGAGTACTAAATCCAAAGTTCCCTCAGTCTTCTCTTGACACCGTCATAGGATTTTCTTTGTTGGATCACCACCGCTGAGAAGTCCTGAAAGAACATGATCTCAGAGCCCTAGTAAATTAGGGCCTTCGGATCCTTCCCCTAGATTCTGGAAGCTTCCATGATTCTGTCTTTATTCCAATAGTGATGGAACCGCACCAGGAAAGAACAAGGACATTGACCCAGACCCGATCTCTGCGTTGTGACCTAGTGAACCCTCTTGATCTTCAAGCCTCTCATGCCAGCCTCCAAGTTAAGAAATTTCGGCAGCCAGTCCTCAACAAATTCCGCAAGCCGGTCTCCTTCCTTATCCTCAGGCAGACCAATGATCCGAATGTTTTTTTCTCCTGCCCCTGTTTTCAAGATCATCCACTTGGTCACGCAAATTGCGAACCTGCGACTTCAGGGCTTGGATCTCTTCCTTGAATGAACTGGCATCAGCTTCCACCACTGTGACCCTGTGCTCCACCTCATCCGTCCTCTTCTCCAGGTCTCCCAGCTGCTGCTCATGCTTCTGCAGCATGAGAGAGATTGGAGCCAGCTTTTCTTCAATCTGCTTCCCCAGCATCTCACAAGATTTCGCGAGCTCATTCACCAGGGCCTGGAAAGTAATTGAGTCCGAGGATCCTGCAGACTGAGCTGCAGACTGAGCTGCAGACCCAGCTTCGGATGCCCCTTCTCTCTTTTCCAGCAGCTCTGAATGGCTGGAAATGTAGGTAAGTTAACTTTTAAAGGTTTCTTAGGACTCCACGATCTTTCTGGAGTCCCACGATATCGCAAGGGTCCGAGTTGGGTGGGATGAAAGTTCATCCTGCTTGTGCTGCGATGCGGAGCTCTACAATGCAATCTTTCTAGATCGTCGCCATCTTGGATTCCACCCTTCCCCCCCCACAGCGATTATTTTAATAATTCCATTTTGAAATATTCATGAAAACTTACATAGCTGATTGGCACCAGTCATTGTTTATCAGTAAAATGGACATGGGTAATGGTTTGAGTCAGTGAATCAACTTCCTATATCAAACCATTGCTTTCATGTGTCAGTGGGAGAAAGTGAGGACTGCTGATGCTGGAGATCAGAGCTGAAAATGTGTTGCTGGAAAAGCACAGCAGGCCAGGCAGCATCCAAGGAGCAGGAGAATCGACGTTTCGGGCATGAGCCCTTCTTTCATGTGTCAGTGTTTTGTTTCAAATAAGGTTTTGATGTTTGCTAGATATGTAAAATGCTCTTTATCCTTGCAGCAATATCACCACTACCACATCACATGGTTTCAAGGTGTTTGGCACATTCATCTGTCATAAACCTGCTCAATAATGCACATTGAGCAGAGAGATGGGGAAACTGTCTACGTCTTTGGGTGCATCCTTTATAATTGTCCCCAGTACAGTTTCTTGTTCATCACACAGTGTTTGCAGCTCCAAACAACCACCTACCAGGGTACCTGTAGTGATCTTAACACTGCTCATATCTGTGGTGTTTGCTAACTCTTGAATGTTTCTTGTCTAAGCTAGTGTTATGTTAGGAACTAATTAGCTAAGAACTAACTGCACAGTTCCAGTTGGGTACATTCACAGCTGCACTGGAGAGTCAAATTATGTGTAACACAGCACCAGCCAATGACCATTACCATTTAATTTGGATTAAAAACAAAAGGCTCTAATTTTGCTGAGCCATAAGTGTAATTATTCCTAACATCTGGGTGCTAAAAGACATGATGCATACTTTAACACTCAAAGATAATCAGACTAAAGTAATGAACCCAAACTGCCACAGCAATCCCAAAGTAAACACCCAGAATAAACTATCAGGGATAATTCAGTCCACCAGAATAACCAAACCAAACCAAACGAGAAAATAAAATCAAAACAGAACAATAATACATTATTATTGACAGTGAGAATTTAGTTCAAATGATCATAGTTTAGCTATTCCTATCATCATGCAATCAAACAGGATCTCTCACTCTCTCTCTCTCTCTCTCCAGTCTCTTCCATGTATTTCCCACCATACACCACACACATGCCCTAATCTCTCCGAACCCCAACTTCTTTCTGTGTCCTCTCCTGGAGAAAGCTTTCTCTGATCACATTTATAACTACGTTTTCCAATTCCTAATGATCTAGATTTTCTCCCTCCATTCACCAAGACATTTTCACAACTGTTAATCTTCTCATACTTTCACCAGATGCATTAACCCCTACTATAATAAGAGTTTTAACCCTATAAACAGACAGGTTTGGATTGGGTGGTGGTGCAGACTTTAAAATATTGGAAGTTTGAGTCCTAACCCCCAACCCAGCTCCATCCTTAATAGGAGTGTGTGGGAGTAGGGCCAGGGTTTGGGTTGAGAAGGTTAGTTAGGAATGGCCACCCCACACTTAGGAGACCAGGTGACACTTTAAATATTATAATGGAATTTAGAAAAATGAGAGGTGATCGGGTTTAATGCTGAGAGAATGTTATTCCTCATGGGAGAGTCTATGACCACATGGTATAGTCTCAGAATAAGAGGGTACCAATTCAAGACTGAGATGAGGAGCAATTCCTTCTGCCAGAGGGTTGAGTGTCTTTGGAACTCCTTGCTACAGAGAGCTGTAGGCGCAGAGCCCTTGTGTAAATTTAAGGCTGAGATATGTAGATTCTTTATCAGTAGGGGAACCAAGGGGAAATACAGGAAAGTGGACCTGAGGAGTATCAGATCAGCCATGGTTCTATTGAATGCAGCCTTGAAGAGCTGAATGGCCCACTTCTGATCTTATGGTCTAATGGTCACAACTGAGATGAGAGAATGTTGAATCTGTAGTGTGCCCTTTCACTCACCTACTGCATCTAACATGTCTATCTGGACAAACTCCTCCAGATCAAACACTCTCACCAACTACTACAACTCTCCCCTGACACTCCCCAGCAATGATTCAAATGTACTGCACCCACCCCTTAGCCTCCAATCCTATAGGCCTTTGATTTCTGAGCTCAACGTACCACATGCTACACTTCCTCTTGTGTGACTGGGAACTCAGCTTCTTCAGGCCAGTCTCCACCCTCCCCTCATAGGGCAAGAAGCTTTAAATTCTCTCTCTGTTTTTTTCAGCTGGTTTACCCCAATGGTTGTTTTTTTAAGAACAAAGATTATAGATCTGAACATTTTTGTTACCTAACATGTTTAGATCAGACTAGACTATATAAAACACATCTGCTTTCCTATCCCACATTATCCTGGAATTCAAAGATAAACCAGGCTTCTGTTTCGCTAATATCACCATCATCATAAATCTTTCCCCTCTATCCAATGCACTCCTACCTCCAAGGTCAATTGCAAGTTTTGAAATTGTTGACAATAAATTTGAAGCCATCCATCCAGCTACTGCTGTTTCCCTTCTCATTGCCAAAAGACAACATTTCCTCCTGTCAGGCTCTGAATTCACACCTCCCTCTAGTTTCTCCACAATTGCCATGGAGTTATGAAAGGGAAATTGGCAAAATTATTGGAATTTTATGAGAAGTTATTTGTGGCGTAAATAAAGGAGAAACAGTGGAGGTATGGAATTTGATTTTCTGAAGGCTTTTGACACTTCTGATCTCAAAAGAGAGTGCATGAGATTGGGGGGAATACACTTGTAGGACATAGACCAGTACAGCACAGTACAGGCCCTTCGGCCCACAATGTTATGCCAAGCATTTATCTTAATCTAAGATCAACACCCCTCAATTTACTGCCGTCCATGTGCTTGTCCAGCAGTCACTTAAATATCCTTCATGTCTCTGACTCTACTACTGCTGCTGGCAGTGCATTCCACACACCCACCACTCTCTTGCATTAAGAACCTACCTCTGACATCTCCCCTATATCTTCCTCCAATCACCTTGAAATTATGACCTCTCGTGACAGCCATTTCTGCCCTGGGGAAAGGTCTCTGGCTATCTACTCTATGTCTCTCAATACCTTGTTCACCTCTATCAGGTCACCTCTCTTCTTTCTTCTGTCCAACCTGAAAAGCCCTAGCTCAGTCAACCTCTCTTCATAAGACAAGCTCTCCAACCCAGGCAGCAACCCAGGTAAATCTCCTCTGCACCCTCTGCAAAGCATCTACATCCTTCCTATAATGAGGCAACCAGAACTGGACACAATATTCCAAGAGTGGTCTAACCATGGTTTTATAGGGCTGCAGCAAAACCTCATGGCTTTTAAACTCAATCCCCCTGTTAAGAAAGCCAAAGCACCATAGGCCTTCTTAACAACACTATCAACTTGGGTGGCAACTTTGAGGTATCTACCTTCCTGGACCCCAAGATCCCACTGTTCCTCCACACTGCCAAGAATCCTGTCTTTAACCTTGCATTCAGCGTTCAAATTCCACCTTCCAAAATGAATCACTTCACATTATTCCCGGTTGAACTCCATCTGCCACTTCTCAGCCCAGCTCATATTCTTGAGCATGCAAAACAATGTTGCTTTTTAAAGCAGTAAGGTAGACAATTTGAGACTGAGCAAAATCGAGTCTTTTAAATGAAGAAAACTCTCAAAACTAGTTAATAGATAGTAAAACAAGGAATAGGCATATCAACATCATTAACAAGATAACAGGCTGTTACCAGTGGCTACCACAAGGAACAGTGCTAGAACCACCATTGAATTGAATTGAATTGAATTTATTGTCACGTATACCACAGTGAAAAGCTTTATTTTGCAAGCAATACAGGCAGATTACATAGTTAAATAGCATAAATAAATAAATAATAGGTAAACAGTGGCAAAAACCAAAACACATGTAAAGGCAAATGCTAAGAGTTTGAGAGTCCATTCAGTATTCTAACAACAGTAGGGTAGAAACTTTCGAAACCGGCTGGTGCGTGTGTTCAGGCTTCTGTACCTTCTGCCTAATGGTAGAGGTTGTAGAAAAGCATTGCCAGGGTGGGATGGATTTTTGAGAATGCTGGTGGCCTTTCCTTGACAGCGGGCCTGGTGGATGGATTCTATAGATGGGAGGTTGGCCTTTGTGATTGTCTGGGCTGAGTTCACCACTCTCTGTAACTGTCTCAGATCTTGAATGGTCCAGCTGCCATATCAGGCAGAATACTCTCCTATAAAAGTTGGCAAGGGTATTCACCGTCATGCCAAATTTCCTCAGCTGCCTGATGTTGGGCCTTTGTAACCAGTGCGTCCACATGAAGAGTCCAAGAAAGCTTGTTGTTGATGACCACTCCCAGGAGCTTGACACTTTCCACTCATCCACCTCTGTGCTCTGAATGTGTAGACGGGCACAAGTAACATCCCACCAAAAGTCAATAATGAGTTCCTTGGTTTTGCCGGCATTGAGAGCTAGGTTGTTCTCAGTGCACCATTTTTCCAGGTCCTCCACCTCCCGTCTGTCACAAAAGGTAAATGATAAGTTAGTCTTCACCACAAAGGGATATGAGTTCGGAAGTAAAACCATCTTGCAGAGCCTTGGTGAGACTGCACATGGAGTATTGTGAACAGTTTTTGTCTGCTTATCTAAGGAAGAACATACCTGCCACAGAGGGATTGCAATACAAGATTACCAGATTGAGTTCTTGTGGTGTTCCCCTACTTCTCAGGCACGATGCCCAAATTAAAGAATCAACTGTTCCAGATGTGTGAAACAAAATTCCTGAAAAGGTTGATCTAGAAGGTATCTAGAAGTTCATCAGATTAATTCCTGGAATTACTGGGTTGAAGAAGGATTTATTGTACGTTTCTCAGAAACAAAAAGTTAAAAGGTTAAAGAGAACGTGAATTTACCCACAGGTTACAAAGGTCAACTGACTTGAATGCCCAATAAAGCCTTTAAGAAGAGACAAGAGATGGGTTTATGGCTTAATTGTTGGACAAGTAGACTTGAAAATAATCCTTGAATCTGTGTTGAATGTTGCCTAGCAACAGCCTCTGAATTAAAGTTACATTTTCACTACAGAGTTAGATATGGCAGCTGTGTGAAAATGTGCAAGGAGAAACAGTGTTACCTTTTCTCAGTCAGCAACAGGATAATCCTTGAAGTTAAACCAGCTAAAAAGCTCTTTCTCTCCCAGTGAAGTTGATTGGAAGAAACCTGATAAAATATTATTTATCATGACTCATAACTGCTTCCTGTCTGAAATACTCTGAAGATCTTTCTTCAATCTATGGCTGTCAGCAATTGGAGTTTGTCAAAATGAAGTCCGAGGAACTGTGAGAAGTCAACGTATTCTATTTTTGATTTGGAGGTGCCCGCACCTTGTCGGGACAGAGAACAATGCAAAGTGACTGAGGCATTTGGATGGGTATACGAATAGGAAGGATTTGGAGGGATATGGGCCAGGTGCTGGCAGGTGGGACTAGATTGGGTTGGGCTATCTGGTTGGCATGGAAGGGTTGGACCGAAGGGTCTGTTTCCATGCTGTACATCTCTATGACTCTACCCGGAGATAGAGAGAGACCAACTCTCAAGAAGTCAGAATTCATGAAGGAAAACAGATAGACAGTGAGAGAAGGACTGGGACCAACTCTCCAGAAGATGACTTGAGGCTGAGGCTTCAAAAAGAATAACCCTGCACCAGGCCTGCACAACCTGAGAACAGACAGACAGACACACATGCACACGCTCACGCATTCAGATCATTTAATTTGCATTACTACCTTGTTTTGTTAATAAGTTGCTTTTTGCATAATAAAGCATTGTGATATTCAAATAGTAAATTGTTGCCACAGGAAAGCACATGTCCAGAAAGACCGATGAAAAGAATTAATCAGCCAGGACGGAATCGACTGTGATACCTCTAGTTCCATCGACTTCAAACTTAAACATGACTGGCCAGTGAATGATATTGAGTAACAAGCTAAACAAAATGGCCATAAATTTAAAACCAGAATGAGTGCACATTGATGATTGATTGATTTGATTTATTGTCACATATGCCTAAGTACAGGGAAAAGCTTTGTTTGTGAGCAGAACAGGCAGATCATGGTAATCAAGGACATAATATCATAGGGTGAGAAAAACATGGACAGAGTGAGGCACACAGGATGTGCATAAGGCACGAGCAACATTAACAAATAAACCTGTTGGACTATAACCTGGTGTTGTGTGATTTTTTTAAACTTTCTCCACTCCAATCCAACACCAGCACCTCCACATCATGATTAACAAGATCAGTATTATTTGGAGGTAAAGGGTCCATTCATCAGTCTAATAACTGCAGGGAAGAAGCTGTTGTTGAACCTGTTGGTGCGTGTGCTCGTTCTTCTGTATCTTCTGCCTGTGGAAGTGGTTATAGGAGAGCATTACCGGAGTGGAAGTGGTCTTTGATGATGTTGGCAGCCTTTCTGTGGCAATGAGCCGTGCAAATGGAGTCCATGGATGGAAGGTTGGTTTCTGTGATGGTCTGGACTGTGCACACCACGTTCTGTAGTTTCTCACAGTCCTGGGCAGAGCAGTTGCCGAACCAAGCCATTATGCACCGTATGCTTTCTGTGGTGTTTCTGTAAAAATTGGTGAGAGTCCTTATGGACATGCCAAATTTCCTGAGCTGCCTGAGGAAGAAGAGGCATTGTTGTGCTGTCTTAACCATCGCATCTACGTGGGAAGTCCAGAACGAGTTGTCGATTATCATCACACCTAGAAACTTGTCGCTGTTAATTCTCTCAACCTCTGCTCTGTGACGTAGATGTGATTGTATTCTCCTCCTTTCTTTCTGAAATTTGCTGACACTGAGAGAGAGGTTATTACCATTGCACCACATCGCCAAGCTTCTATCTCCTTTCAGTATTCTGATTTGTCGTTTGATATCCGCCCTACCATAAGACCATAAGACATAGGAGTGGAAGTAAGGCCATTCGGCCCATCGAGTCCACTCCACCATTTAATCATGGCTGATGGGCATTTCAACTCAACTTACCCGCATTCTCCCAGTAGCCCTTAATTCCTGTGACATCAAGATTTATCAATCTCTGCCTTGACGACATTTAGTATCCCGGCCTCCACTGCACTCCGTGGCAATGAATTCCACAGGCCCACCACTCTCTGGCTGAAGAAATGTCTCTGCATTTCTGTGCTGAATTGACCCCCTCTAATTTTAAGGCTGTGCCCACGGGTCCTAGTCTCCTTGCCTAACGGAAACAATTTCTTAGCGTCCACCCTTTCCAAGCCATGTATTATCTTGTAAGTTTCTATTAGATCTTCCCTTAACCTTCTAAGCTCAATCCCAGGATCCTCAGCCGTTCCTCGTGTGTTAGATCTACCATTCCAGGGATCATCCGTGTGAATCTCAGCTGGACACGCTCCAGTGCCAGTATGTCCTTCCTGAGGTGTGGGGCCCAAAACTGGACTCAGTACTCCAAATGAGGCCTAACCAAAGCTTTATAAAGTCTCAGTAGCACAACGGTGCTTTTATATTCCAACCCTCTTGAGATAAATGACAACATTGCATTCGCTTTCTTCATCTCGGATTCCATCTGCATGTTTACCTTTAGAGAATCCTCGACTAGTACTCCCAGATCCCTTTGTCCTTTGGCTTTATGAATTTTCGCACCGTTTAGAAAGTAGTCCATGCTTGTATTCTTTTTTCCAAAGTGCATTTGCTCACATTGAACTTCATCAGCCATTTCCTGGAGACCACTCTCCCAAACTGTCTAGATCCTTCTGCAGCCTCCCCACTTCCTCAGTACTACCTGCCTGTCCACCAATCTTCGTATCATCGGCAAACTTTGCTAGAATGCCCCCAGTCCTTTCATCCAGATCATTAATATATAATGTGAACAGCTACGGCCCCCAACACTGAACCCTGTGGGACACCGCTTGTCACTGGCTGCCATTCCGAAAAAGAACCTCTTATCCCAACTCTTTGCCTTCTGTCAGACAGGCAATCCTCAATCCATGCCAGTAGCTCACCTCGAACACCATGGGCCCTCACCTTACTCAGCAGCCTCCTGTGTGGCACCTTATGAAAGGCCTTTTGGAAGTCTAGATAGACCACATCCACTGGGTTTCCATGTCTAATCCACTTGTCACCTCTTCAAAGAATTCTAACAGGTTTGTCAGGCATGACCTCCCCTTACTAAATTCATGTTGATTTGTTCTAATCTGACCCTGCTCTTCCAAGAATTTAGAAACCTCATCCTTAACGATGGATTCTAGAATTTTACCAACAACCAAGATTAGGCTAATTGGCCTATAATTTTCCATCTTTTGTCTTGATCCTTTCTTGAACAATGGGGTTACAACAGC
>NC_057745.1:35834771-35848350 GCF_004010195.1 Chiloscyllium plagiosum
CCCGCCCCCTTTGCCCACCTCCCTGTCTTTTCGATAAGTTGTAAATCCTTGGATGTTTAACTGCCAGTCCTGAACCCCCTGCAACCATGTCTCTGTGATGCCTACCACATCATAATCATTCACGATGATCTGTGCCGTTAGTTCATCTACTTTGTTATGAATGCTATGAGCATTCAGGTAAAGTGCCTTAATGCTAACATTCTTATCATTAGAGATATTGGAAGTCATAAGATGTCCAAAGTTATCCATGATGGTTTCATCAGCAGAATTGTAGTTTGCATTCGTTTGGAATGTAGCTCCACAGTCATAGGTGTAGACGGAGTGCAATAGGGGGCTGAGAACACATCCTTGAGTATTATCGTGGAGGAGGTGCAGTTACCTATCTTCACTGATTGCAGTCTATGGGTCAGGAAGCTGAAGATCCAGTTGTAGAGGGCGGAGCAGAACCAAGATCTTAGAGTTTTGAGATCATTTTGGAGGGAATATTGGTATTGAAGATGGAGATGTAGTCTGACGTATGTGTCCTTGTAGAAAAGTATGTTTAGATTAGATTAGATTAGATTACTTACAGTGTGGAAATAGGCCCTTCAGCCCAACATGTCCACACCGACCCTCGGAAGAGCAACCCACCCAGACCCATTTCCTACATTTACCCCTTCACCTAACACTATGGGCAATTTAGCATGGCCAATTCACCTAATCTGCACATTTTTGGATTGTGGGAAGAAACCGGAGCACCTAGAGGAAACCCACGCAGACACGGGAGAATGTGCAAACTCCACACAGACAGTTGCCAGAGGCGGGAATTGAACTCGGATCTCTGGCGCTGTGAGGCAACAGTGCTAACCACTGTGCCACCGTGCCGCTGGAAAAACACAGCAAGCCAGGCAGCATCCAATGAGCAGACGAGTCGCATTTCAGCATAAGCCCTTATCAGGAATGTGGAGGGGGAAGGGGCGGGTGGGCGTGGGACTGGGGGAAAAAAAGGTGGGAAGGTGATACATGGATGCAGGTGGGAGGTAATTGTGATAGGTCAATGGGGAGGGTGGAGGGGATAGGTGGGAAACAAAATGGACAGGTAGGACCAGTCAAATAGGCAGTGCTGAGTTGGATCTGAAATGAGGTGGGCGTAGGAAGGCTTGGAAGCTGGTGATCCTGTGTGATTGTAGGGTCCTGTGGCAGACAATTAGACATTCTTTCTTCAGTTGGCAGGTGGCTTGGATTTGGCAGTGGAGGAGGCCCAGGACTTGCATGTTCTTGGGGGAGCGGGAGGAGGAGTTAAAGCGGTTGGCCCCAGGGTGGTGGGTTGTTTGGTGCATGTGGACCAGAGATGTTCCCTGAACCACTCCACAAGTTGGTGTTCTGTCTCCCCAATGTAGAGGAGACCACATCAAGAGCAACAGACATCGTAGATGAGGTGGGTGGATGTGCAGGAAAACCTCTGCCGGATTTAAAATGATCCTTTAGGGCCTTAGACGAAGGTGAGGCAGAGATGTGGGTGCAGGTTTTGCATCTCGTGCGGTGGCAGGGGAAGGTGCCAGGTGTGGAAGGTGTGTTGTTGGGGTGAGTGTGGACCTAACGAGAGAGTACCTAACGAGAGAGTCGTGGAGGGAATGGTTTCTGTGGAACACAGATGGGATGGGGAGGGAAATATATCTCTGGTAGTGGGGTCTGACTGTAGCTGGTGGAAATGATGGAGGATGATGCGTTGTATCCGGAGATTGGTGGGGTGGAAGGTGAGGACCAGGAGGTTTCTGTCCTTGTTGCAATTGGAGGGGTGGCGTCCAAGAGTGAAGGTGCGGGAAGTGGAGGAGATGTGCTGGAGGGCATTGTTAATCATGTGGGAGGGGAAATTGCGGTCCTTGAAATAGGAGCACATCTAGATGTCCTGGAGTGGAGTTACTTTTCCAGGGAGCATATTTGATGGAGGTGGAGGAATTGGGAATAAGGGAGAGTGTTTTTACCTGAAGGGGGTCGGGAGGAGGTGAAGTCAAGGTAGCTGTAAAAGTCGGTGGGTTTGAAATAGATATCCAGGAAGGGAAGGGAAGTGCCAGAGATGGTCCAGGTGAACTTGAGTTTGGGGTGGAAGGTGTTGCTGTTCAACCTCCTTGTAGGAAGATGAGGTGGCACCGAGACAGTCATCAATGTAGCAAAAGAAAAAGTGGGGGATGGTGTCAGTGTAACTGCAGAAGAGGGACTGTTCCATGCTCCTACAAAGAGGCAGGCATAGCTGGGACCCATCCAGGTGTCCGTGGCTATCCCTCTGGTCTGTAGGAAGTGGGAGAATTTGACGGAGAACTTGTTGAGGGTGAGGACCAGTTATGTCAATCAAATGAGTGTGTTGGTGGAGTGGGACTGGTTGGGTCGGTGGGGAGAGGAAGAAATGGAAGTTTTAGAGGCCTTCGCCATAATAGATAACGTATATAGGGACTGAGTGGCCATGATGAAGATGAGACATTGGACGCTGAAGAATCAAAAGTCATGAAGGAGGTACGTAGGAAGTTCATGGATCAAGGGGGACAGGATGAAGTCGAGATCTGAGGAGATGAGTTTAATGGGGCAAGAGCAGGAACAGGCAGAGACAATCGGTTGATGAGGGCAGTCAGGTTTGTGGATTTTGGATAAGAGGTAGAACTGGACGGTGCAGGATTGGGGAACTCTGAGGTTGGAGGCTGTGGCTGGAAGATCACCTGAGGTGATGAGGTTGTGAATGGTTTGGGAGATGATGGTTTGGTGATGAGAGGTGGGGCCATGTCTGAGGGGGCAGTAGGAGAAGTCAGTGAGTTGGCATCGGGGTTTGGTGAGGTACAGGTTGGTGTATCATACTACCACTGCACACCCCCCCCCCCACCTTGTCAGAACCCGGAGGAAACCCACACAGACACGGGGAGAATGTGCAAACTCCACACAGACAGTTGCCTGAGGCGGGAATTGAACCCGGGTCTCTGGTGCTGTGAGGCAGCAGTGCTAACCACTGTGCCACTGTGCCACCCATTAACTGGCACTTTCCAAATTTTCCAAACTATAAAAACAGAGGCTGCTGGAAAAACTCAGCAGGTCTGGCAGCATAGAGTCATAGAGATGTACAACATGGAAACAGACCTTTGGGTCCAACCCAACCATGCTGACCAGATATCCCAACCTAGTCTAGTCCTATTTTCCAGCACTTGGCCCATATCCCTCTAAATCCTTCCTATTCGTATACCCATTCAGATGCCTTTTAAATGTTGCAATTGTACCAGCCTCTACCACTTCCTCCACCACTCCCATACACATACCACCCTCTGTGTGAAAACATTGCCCCTTAGGTCCCTTTTAAATCTTTCCCCTCTCACCTAAACTTATGCCTTCCAGTTCTGGACTCCCCCACCCCAGGGAAAAGACTTTGTGAAGAGAAATCAAAGTTAATGTTTCAGGTCAAGAGACCCTTCCTCAGAACTGGTGGTAGCTTGGAAAATAAAGACTGAAAGAATTGCAGATGCTGTAAATGGCTTGGAGGAAGGAAACAAATGTATTATAGCCAACTTTGCAGGTGACACAAAAATAACGGGAAAGGTAAGTTTTGAACAGGATTCAAACAATTTAAAACAGATATTAATAAATTACATAAGTAAGGAAAAAAATCAGCATATGGAGTATAATGGGAAATTGTTCATTTTGGAAGGGAGAACAAAAGAACAGCACATTATTTAAATTTAGAAAGACTTCAGACAGCTGCAATGTTAAGGGACTTGGGAGTACTCGTGCACGAAACACAGAAAGCTGACACACAGGTATACCAGGTAATCAAGAAGGCTAATGGAATGTTGACCCCTATTTCAAAGGGAGTGGAGTAAGGAAGTCTTACTGGAACTGCACAATGTGCTGGTGAGACCACGCCCGGGGTATTATGAGCAGTTTTAGTCCCCTTATTTAAAGGAAGACATTCTTTCATTGAATGCTGTTCACAGAAGGTTCACTAGGACGGTGGTGCGGAGGAATGTCTTATGAGCAAAGGTAAGACAGGTTGGGACTCTATTCATAGAATTTTAGGAAAATGAGAAGTGATTTCATTCAAACGTTTTTAAGGAGCTTCAAAGGGTAAATGCAGAGAGGATGTTTTCCCTCATGAGAGAGTCTAGGACAGAGGGCATAGCCTCAGACTAATGGGGTGAAAATGTTAGACTGAGATGAGGAAGGATCTTTCTCACAGAGAATTGTAAGTCTTTGGATTCCTTGCCACAGACAGCTGTGGGAATAGAGTCCTTGTATATATTCGAGAGTGAAATATATAAATTATTAGAGGAATCAGTGGTTATGGGAAATGGCAAAAATGTGGATGTGAGGAATCTTGGATCACCCATGATTCTGGTGAATGGTGGAATAGATTTGAGGAGCTAAATGGTCTATTCCTGTTCCTATTTCTTCCAGTCTTATGGTTATTACAACACCGAGGACATCAAGCATGGCAGGGACAGAAGCCACATACATTAATCCCTATTCAGTCACCCAGTTACTGGATCTGTCTAAATTAATATTGAAGTATGAAGGATACATTTTGAATTTGCTGCCATCACCCAACATATGTATGGATTGGATAATAAAGAGGAAGGAAAGCTTTTGGTTATGCATCTGGACCCAATGGACCCAATTCACAATCCTCTGCGCACTTTGCACTTTTGTACATTTCAGTGTCATCTGCAAACTTTGACAAACTACATGTGGTCCCCAACTCCAAATCATCTATAAAAATTATGAATTATTACAATCCCAATATCGATTGCTGAGGCACACAACTAGTCACTGATTGCCAGCCAGAATAGCACTCACGTATCCCCACTCTTTGCTTCCTGTCAGTCAACCAATCCTCTATCCATGCTAATACTCTACCTATAACACCACACATTCTATCTTAAGCAACAGCCTCTTGTGCAGCACTTTGTCAAAGGGTGAAGATAAAAGTGTGATCGTTGCCCTAATCAACCTGATTCAGGGATGTTACTACATGCATCTGGAGCAAGCAAGGCTTGAACCTGGGCCTCCTGGCTCAGAGGTAGGGTCACTAACACAGTGCCACAAGACCCCTTGAAGGTAAGGAAATGGCTATGCAGATGAACAGCTGTAGAAATGGTGAATGAAGGGACAAAGATCTTCGGTAAATTGAAAAATGCTTTTGTAAATGAGTGAGAGATTTTTCTCTGAGGAGGATACAGAAGAAGGGCATGTTGGGAGGGAGTAAGGTGAAAAATACGAGGAAGAGATGGTGACAAGATCATGCCCTGACTGAAAAGTTGACAGTAGAAAAGCTGCACTCATCATTTAAACCTAATGTTGCCTTGATGACATGTTATTGGTTTGCCTTGAGTATTATTTTCTAGTTTGGTTTGGTTTATTCTGGTGGATTTATTTGAATGTGCCAAACACATTGAAACCATGTAATGTAGTAACGATCATATTGATCATTGTACCCATAGAAAGCACTGATAACTGGATGCATCGCAGTGTGATTGGGCAACTGCTCTTCCCAAGTCTATAAGAAACTGCAGCGAGTGGTGTACACAGTCCAGTCCATCATGCAAACCAGCCTATAATCCCGTGCACGCCCAATGTGAGTAAAGCCTATGACTTCATTGACACTTTACGCTGCATTAGGAAAACAATCAACATAGTCAAAGACCCCTCTACCCTGGATCTCTTCTACCCTGTTCTGTCAGGCAGAAGATATAAAAGTTTGAATACATATATGAACAGATTCAAGAACAGCTTATTCTTTACTGTTATCAGACATTTGAATGGATCTCTTAAATATTAATTTTGGTCTCTCTCTGCACCTTCTCAGTAGCGATAACACTGTATTCACCACTTTGTCTGTTACCCTGATGCATTTGTACAGTATAATCGGCCTGTGAAGCATGTAAGTCAACAGTTTTCACTGTACCCCGGTACACATGACGGTAATAAATCAAACCATATTGCTGCAAGATTAAAGAGCATTTGCACATCTAACAAACATAAAAATCTTGTGTAAAACAGAACACTGATGCATTATAGCAATGTCATAAGGAGCTGAAACACTGACTCAATCTATCACCCATGTCCATTTTACTGATAAGTAGTGACAGTGCCAATCAGCTCTATTAGTTTTCATGATTATTTCAAAATGGAATTATTAGAATGATTGCTGTGGTTTCCGAATTTCATTCCTCTGTTGTTTTTCTCATTATTCCTGTGTCATTTCTGGCTTCATGTCTTGCTTCTCACTTCAAACTGAGCTCGTGGTGTTGTTTTCCTGCAAAGATCAATTTCTGAAAATAAAGCCCTCAGTCTTGGATTTAATGACTCCTCAGCTCAGTGGAATGGACTACAATTCCATTGCAGCTTGGCAGCTTGATCACCCAATAAAGGAGGTGACTGTGCCAACTATTCTCTGAGCATGTGTAAAATAACATTCAAGATTCTGATCACTGCACATTAACCTATGTGAAGGCATTAGAAGGAGATGTAGATTTTGGTCTGATTGTCTCTTTGCTCACTGATAACTTCAAACTTTTGTCGCTGGGCAGAGATGAGGTGTTAGTGAATCAGATGTTTGCTTTTTGCTCTGCCTTCTTAATGTTCCTTACTCCATCCATTCACTTGATCTACACTTCCCACTGCATCAGAAAAGCAGATACAGAGACCCCTCCTACCCCGGTTATATTCTCTTCCATGGGCTTCCATTAACATGGGGCAATGTGCTTCAATTCTTCCTTTTACTTAATATGAATCTGCCCTTAGAATTGGCCCTTTAGGGAGCTGGACAAAGTTTTTCAGTTTGGCAACACAACATCACCAATAATCCCAAACCCTGATCCTATGATGTTTCACAGGTCGGCAAAACATCGAGGGCTGAAGAACCGGTACTGCGCTCTAATGTTCTACATGCTATGTTCTATGTGATTTCCCTGGGAAAAGGGAGCGGTGTCCATTGGGATAAATTTCTATTTCTTCAGGAGGAGACTGGCAATGAGGTTACAAGACTCTGCCTAGAGTCATAGAGATGTATAGCGCAGGAAAAGACCCTTCAGTCCATCACGTCCATGTTGGCCAAAACTAGGAAAGGACTATCTAATCCCATTTTCCAGCACTTAGCCCATAGGCTTGTATGCCTTTGCATTATAATTACAAATCCAAATACTTCTTAAATGTTAGCAAGATTTCTACCTTTACCACACTTACAAGCAGTGAGTTCCAGATTCCCACCACCCTCTGGTACTCACATCTCCTCCAAACCTTCTGGCGCTTGGTTTAAATATTGCCTGTGGTCAATGATCCTTCCATCAAGGGTAAAGATCTTTTCCTATCTCCTCTCTATCTGTGCCCCTAATAATTTTATATATCTCAAGCATGTCCTCTTTCAATCTCCTGTGCTCTAAGGAAAACAACAATAGTCGGTTTAGCCTCTCTTTATAAAGAACAAAGACCAATACAGCACAGGAACAGGCCCTTTGGCTCTCCAAGCCTGCGCTGACACATTTTGCCCTTCCATACTAAAACTGTCTTTACTTATAGAATCCCTATCCCTCTTTTCCCTTCCTATTCATGTATTCAGGTGTTTCTTGAATGCTGCTATCGTGTCTGCTTCCACCACCTCCTCTGGCAGTGTGTTGCAGGCACTCATGACCATTTGTGTGAAAAACTTGGCTCACACATTTCTGTTAAACTTCCCTCCCCCCACACCTTCAACCTGTGTCCCCAGTAGTTGACCCCTCCATCCTGAGAAAAAGCCTGATACTTTCCACTCTATCCATGCCATTTACAGTCTAAAAAGCTTCTATCAGGTCGTTCCTCAACCTCCTGCATGCCAATGAAAACAAATCCAATGTATCCAACCTTGCTTCATAACTAAAATCCCCCACACCATGCAACATCCTGGTAAATCTTTTCTGTACCCTCTCCAATGCATCCACATCCTTCTGGTTCTACAGTGACTAGAACTGTACATAATATTCCAAGTGTGGCCTAACTAAAATTCTATATAGCTGCAGCATAACTTGACTATCCTTATACTTAATGCCCCTTCCAATGAAAGCAAGCATATCATAGGTCTTTTTTACTATCTTATCTCCCTGCACTGCCACCTTCAGTGATCTGTGGACCTGCACACCCAGATCCCTCTGCATGTCAATATCCATAAGGGTTCCATCATTCAATGTATAATTTCCACCTGTACATGACCTTCCAACATGCATCACCTCACATTTGTCCGAATTAAACTTCATCTGCCATTTTTCTGCCCATGCCTCCAACTGATCTATATCCTGCTGCATCTTCTGACAATCCTCACCTCAACACCACTAACCTCCGCAAACTCACTAATTAGACCAGCTAGATTTTCCTCTAAATCATTCGCATAGACCAAGAACAGCAGAGATCCCAGCACTAATCCCTGTGGAACATCACTAGTCACAATCCTCCATTCCAAAAACCATCCTTCTGTCTCCTGTGACTAAGACAATTCTGACTCTATTTTGCCAGCTCACCCTGATACCATGTGACTTTACCTTTTGTACCAATCTGCCATGAGGGACCTTGTCAAAGGCTTTACTGAAGTCCATGTAGACAACATCACCTCCTCAAAAAACTCAATCAAGTTAGTGAGGCGTGACCTCCCCTGCACAAAACCACGCTGTCCATTTGCTTCTAAATATTTATAGATCTTGTCCCTGAGAATTTTCTCCAATAATTTCCCTATCACCAGCATGAGGCTCACAGGCCTGCAATTTCCAGGATTATCCCTGCTACCCTTCTTAAACAATGGGACAATATTGGTTATTCTCCCGTCCTCTGGGACCTCACCTGTGGCCAAAGATACTGTCAACCTTCCAGCCATTTGTTCCACAGTATTCTGGAATAGAACCCATCAAGAACCGAGATCTTAATACTTTGCAAGCTGCACAACACCTCTTCCTTTTTAATAAAGACTGGACTGAGAAATTCAACACTTCCTCCCCTGAGATTGCCCTCCACCAATTCCTTTTCTTTGGGAAATACCAATACAAAGTACTCATTAAAAGACCTCACCCACCTCTTCTGGCTCCACACATAGTTTCCGTATTTTGTCCTTGAGTGGACTAACCCTTGGCCACCCTCTTACTTTTTATATATGTATAAAAGCCTTCGGATTCTCCTTAATCATGTTTGGTAACACCTTTTCATGATCCCTTTTAGTTTTAGTTCTTTCCTACTTTCCTTATATACTTCAAGGGCTTCATCAGTTCCCATCCTCCTATTTTTCACGTATGCTCCTTTTCTTATTGACCTAGCTAGTAAATCCCTGGTCATTCAAGATTCACATATCTTGCCAGACCTAACCTTCATTCTCGCAGGAATGTGCCATTCTGAACTCTTATTAACTGCCATTTGAAATGTTCCCACATGTCTGATGTGGTTTACCCTCAAACAGCCATGTCCAATCAATATTCAGCAGTTCCTGCCTGATACTGTTGTAGTTTGCCTTCCCCCAATTTGACACATTCACCCGAAGACTGCTGTTAATCCTATCCATGAATATCTTAAATCTCACAGTATTATGGTCACTCCCCCACTAAAACTTCACTCACCTAGCCTGGCTCATTTCCCGAAACCAGGTTCAGTATAACCCTGTTTACATACTGTGTCAAGAAATATTCCTGAATGGTCCTTACAAATTCTGTCCTATCCAAGCCTGAGTCCTCATCAATACAGGGGAAGTCAAAATTACCCACCACAACAAACAATGACAGGAAAGGAGCAGTCACTTTATTAGGGCATTTTCTATAGAACCCCAAATAGCATCAGAGAGATGGGAGAACAGATTGAACAGCAGATCTTAGAAAGGTGCAGATGTAACAGAGTTGTTGTTATGGATGATTTCAACTTCCCCTATATTGATTGAAACCTCCTTAGTGTAGATGGTCTGGATGCAGCCGATTTTGTCAGTTGTGTCCAGGAGGGGTTCTTGACTCAATATGTAGCAGATAGGCCAACTAGGGAGGAGGCCATATTGGATTTGCTGCTAGGCAATGAGCCAGGCCAGGCGTCAGATCTCTCAGTGGGAGAACATTTCAGTTACAGTGACCACAACTGCATTATCTTTACCATAGCCATTGAACAAACAGGCAGAAAACTAGCCACCAGGATACATGAACATCAACTAGCCACAAAACAACATGATCTTCTCTCATTAATATCCTTACATACAGATGAGGAAAGACATCACTTCGACTGGGACAACACATCCATCCTAGGACAAGCCAAACAGAGACACGCACGAGAATTCCTAGAAGCATGACATTCCAACAGGAATTCTATCAAAGGACACATTGAGTTGGACCCAATTTACCACCCCTGAGAAAAAGAACACAAAATGACATAGAGTCATAGAGATGTACAGCATGGAAACAGACCCTTCGGTCCAACCCATCCATGCCAACCGGATATCCTAACCCAATCTAGTCCCACTGCCAGCTCCCGGCCCATATCCCTCCAAACCCTTCCTATTCATATACCCATCCAAATGCCTCTCAAATGTTGCAATTGTACTAGTGTCTGCCACTTCCTCTGGCAGCTCATTCCATACATGTACCACCCTCTGAGTGAAAAAGTTGCCCCATAGGTCCCTTTTATATCTTTCCCCTCTCACCCTAAACATATGCCCTCTAGTTTTGGACTCCCCGACCCCAGACAAAAGACTTTGCCTATTTATCCTATCCATGCCCCTCATAACTTTATAAACCTCCATAAGGTCACCCCACAACCTCCGATGCTCCAGGCAAAACAGTCCCAGCCTGTTCAGCCTCGCCTTATAGCTCAAATCCTTCAACCCTGGCAACATCCTTGTAAATTTTTCCTGAACCCTTTCAAGTTTCACAACATCTTTCCGATAGAAAGGAGTCACCATAGCAAATGACATCACCAACCCAAAGAAACGCAAACATATAAACAGAAAGCAGGAATCATCAGCAATGCCTCGTCCAGAGGCTCACAGAAGAGGTTACCCAGTATAGTGATGAATCGTCTGAAAATGAACCTTCCAGCTCAGTGAGCAAACCTACACCCAGAACTTCAACCTGAGCTACAAATCTTCTCAAAGTTCAATATGGGGAGGTATTTAACTAGGGGAGGGGAAATTATACTGCTATTAGACAGGAGCTGTGGGGCATAAATTGGGAACAATTGTTCTACAGGAAATACACAACAGAAATATGGAGGCTATTTAAGGAGCGAGTGTTGGATAACTTTGTCCTACTGAGACAGGCAAGGAACGGTAAGGTGAAGGAGCCTTGGGTGACAAGAGCAGAGGAGCTTCTTGTCAAAAGGAAGAAGGAAGCTTACTTAAGGTTGAGGAAGCAAGGAACTGGCACAGCTTTAGAGGATTACAGGGTAGCTAGGAAAGGACTCAAAAATGAACTGAGGAAAGCTAGGAGGGGGCATGAAAAAGCTTTGGCGGGAAAAATTAGGGAAAACCTAATAAGAGGAATAAGAGAATGATCAGAAAGAGGGTAGGGCCAATCAGGAATAATGGAGGGAACTTGTGCCTGGTGTCTGAAGAGGTAAGGGAGGCCCTAAATGAGTTTTTTCCTTCAGTATTGACTGGAGAGAGGGACCTTGTTGATAGTGAGAACAACATGGATTAGGTTAATAGGTTTGAATAGATTGATATTAAGGAAATTCTGAGAAGCAACATGATAGATAAGTCCCCAGGGCCAGACCAGATATATCCAAGGTTACTACGGGAAGCGAGGAATGAGATTGCTGCGCCTCTGGTGATGATCTTTGCATCCTCACTCTCCACGGGAGTAGTATCAGATGATTGGAGAGAGGTGAATGTTGTTCCTCTGTTCAAGAAAGGAAATAGGGAAATCCCTGGGAATTACATAATTAAATCTGTGGTAAGCAAGGTATTGGAAAGGATTCCGAGAGATAGGATTTATGACTATTTGGAGATACATAGTCTGACTCAAGATAGTCAGCATGGCTTAGTGAGGGGCAGATCATGCCTCTCAAGCCTTATTGAGTTGTTTGGGGATGTGATGAGACAAGTTGACGAAGGTCAAGTAGTAGATGTGATGTATATGGATTTCAGTAAGGTATTTGACAAGGTTCCTCAAGGTAGGCTCATTCAGAAAGTTAGGAGGTATGAGATACAGGGAAATTTGGCTGTCTGGATACAGAATTGGCTGGCTGAAGGAAGACAACGAGTGGTAATTGATGGAAAGTATTCCACCTGGAGGCCGGTGACCAGTGGCGTCCTGCAGGATTATGTTCTTGGGACTCTGCTCTTTGCAGTTTTTATAAATGATTTGGATGAAGAAGTGGAAGTGTGGGTTACTAAGTTTGCTGATGGCACAAAGGTTGGTGGTGTTGTAGATAGTGTCGAGTGGCTGTGCAGGCTACAACATGACATTGACAGGATGATGAGCTGGGCTGAGAAGTGGCAGATGAAGTTCAACCTGGATAAATGCAAAGTGATTAATTTTGGAAGGTAAAGTTTGCAAGCTGAATACAGGGTTAAAGACAAGGTTCTTGGCAGTATGGAGGAACAGTGAGATCTTTGGGTCCATGTATGTAGATCCCTCAAAGTTGCGACCCAAGTTATTAGGGTTGTTAAGAAGGCATATGTTGTTTTGGCTTTCATTAACAGTGGGATTGAGTTTAAGAGCCATGAGGTTTTGCTGCAGCTCTATAAAATTCTGGTTATTGCTTCCAGTTTTGGTTGCCTCATGATAGGAAAGATGTAGTTGCTTTCGAAAGGGTGCAGAGGAGATTTACCAGGCTGCTACCTGAATTGGAGAGCTTGTCTTATGAAGACAGGTTGAGTGAGGCTTTTCACACTGGAGAGAAGAAGGAAGGTAGGTGACTTGATAGAGGTGTACAAGAGGCATAGATAGATAATTAGAGACTTTTCCCCAGGGCAGAAATAGCTGTCACAAGGGGTCATAATTTTAAGGTGATTGGAGGAAGGTGTAGAGAAGATGTCAGAGGTAGGTTCTTTATACAGAGAGTGATGAGTGCATGGAATGCGCTCCCAGTGGTGGTAGTAGAGTCAGAGACATTAGGGACGGCAGTAAATTGAGGGGTGTGTAGATTAGGTTGATCTTAGATTTAGATAATTGCTCGGCACATCATCATGAGCCAAAGGGCCTGTACTGTGCTGTACTGTTCTATGTTCTATGTTCTATGTTCTAACCCTGCTGTTTTTACATTTTTCAAAAATCTATCAACATATTCTCTCCTGCTGTTGGGAGGCCTGTAGTAAACCTCCTGCACTCTGATTTCACCTTTCCTATTCCTGCATTCTACCCATATGGCCTTGCCTTGCTCCTGCCCCACCGAACTCATCTCTGCATACCTCGACACGGTCCTGTCCCCCTTAGTTCAAGAACTCCCCACCTACGTTCGGGACATCACCCAAACCCCCAACTCCTCCATGATTTTCGCTTCCCTGGTCCCCAACGCCTTATCTTCACCATGGACGTCCAGTCCCTGTACACCTCCATCCCCCATCATGAAGGACTTAAAGCCCTCCACTTCTTCCTTTCCCGCCGTACCAACCAGTACCCTTCCACTGACACCCTCC